>NW_026775532.1:300250-600500 GCF_963259705.1 Myotis daubentonii | reverse complement strand
TGTTTACAAGTCCGGGTACTTCCGGTGGCGTTTTCATGGTTCTGTGCTTTCAATTATTAAGAGTTCATGTTTACAGAGCTCAGAATTGGTGTCTAAAGCCTTGGAATGGCGAGAATAGTGTTTATGTTTACAATTTAGGAGGTTTGGCTTTGGCGTGTTTTGTGTGAATCAGTTAAAATGGTGACGGTTCTAGAAAATACTTCTAAGCAAACAGCCTAATTTTGGTAAAACTGTTAAATACACAATGAGAGTTCCCAGACAGGATTAAGAACGTGTAATAAACACCTCAAGTACACGTAAATAGATTCTTACTACATTTACTGTCGAATTCAATCACAGAGGTTTCCCGTGGAAAGCTGTGGAATGACGAAAATACTGGTAATGTTTACAAGTCCGGGTACTTCCGGTGGCGTTTTCATGGTTCTGTGCTTTCAATTATTAAGAGTTCATGTTTACAGAGCTCAGAAGTGGTGTCTAAAGCCTTGGAATGACGAGAATAGTGTTTATGTTTACAATTAAGGAGGATTGGGTTCGGCGTTTTTTTTTTTTTTTTAGTCAGTTAAAATGGTGACGGTTCTAGTAAATACTTCTAATCAAACTGCCTAATTTTGGTAAAACTGTTAAAATACACAATGAGAGTTCCCAGAAATGATTAAAAACGTGTAATAAACACCTCAAGTACACGTAAATAGATTCTTACTACATTTACTGTCGAATTCAATCACAGAGGTTTCCCGTGGAAAGCTGTGTAATGACGAAAATACTGGTAATGTTTACAAGTCCGGGTACTTCCGGTGGCGTTTTCATGGTTCTGTGCTTTCAATTATTAAGAGTTCATGTTTACAGAGCTCAGAATTGGTGTGTAAAGCCTTGGAATAACGAGAATAGTGTTTGTTTACAATTAAGGAGGATTGGGTTCGGTGTTTTTGTGTGTGATTCAGTTAATATGGTGACGGTTCTAGAAAATACTTCTAAGCAAACTGCCTAATTTTGGTAAAACTGTTAAAATACACAATGAGAGTTCCCAGAAATGATTAAGAACGTGTAATAAACACCTCAAGTACACGTAAATAGATTCTTACTACATTTACTGTCGAATTCAATTACAGAGGTTTCCCGTGTAAAGCTGTGAAATGACGAAAATACTGGTAATGTTTACAAGTCCGGGTACTTCCGGTGGCGTTTTCATGGTTCTGTGCTTTCAATTATTAAGAGTTCATGTTTACAGAGCTCAGAATTGGTGTCTAAAGCCTTGGAATGGCGAGAATAGTGTTTATGTTTACAATTTAGGAGGTTTGGCTTTGGCGTGTTTTGTGTGAATCAGTTAAAATGGTGACGGTTCTAGAAAATACTTCTAAGCAAACTGCCTAATTTTGGTAAAACTGTTAAAATACACAATGAGAGTTCCCAGAAATGATTAAGAACGTGTAATAAACACCTCAAGTACACGTAAATAGATTCTTACTACATTTACTGTCGAATTCAATTACAGAGGTTTCCCGTGTAAAGCTGTGGAATGACGAAAATACTGGTAATGTTTACAAGTCCGGGTACTTCCGGTGGCGTTTTCATGGTTCTGTGCTTTCAATTATTAAGAGTTCATGTTTACAGAGCTCAGAAGTGGTGTCTAAAGCCTTGGAATGACGAGAATAGTGTTTATGTTTACAATTAAGGAGGATTGGGTTCGGCGTTTTTTTTTTTTTTTTTAGTCAGTTAAAATGGTGACGGTTCTAGTAAATACTTCTAATTAAACTGCCTAATTTTGGTAAAACTGTTAAAATACACAATGAGAGTTCCCAGAAATGATTAAGAACGTGTAATAAACACCTCAAGTACACGTAAATAGATTCTTACTACATATACTGTCGAATTCAATTACAGAGGTTTCCCGTGTAAAGCTGTGAAATGACGAAAATACTGGTAATGTTTATAAATCCGGGTACTTCGGGTGGCGTTTCCACGGGACTGTGCTTTCAATTATTAAGAGTTCATGTTTATAGAGCTCAGAATTGGTGTGTAAAGCCTTGGAATGACGAGAATAGTGTTTATGTTTACAATTAAGGAGGATTGGGTTCGGCGTTTTTGTGTGTGATTCAGTTAAAATGGTGACGGTTCTAGAAAATACTTCTAAGCAAACTGCCTAATTTTGGTAAAACTGTTTAAAATACACAATGAGAGTTCCCAGAAATGATTAAGAACGTGTAATAAACACCTCAAGTACACGTAAATAGATTCTTACTACATTTACTGTCGAATTCAATTACAGAGGTTTCCCGTGTAAAGCTGTGAAATGACGAAAATGCTGGTAATGTTTACAAGTCCGGGTACTTCCGGTGGCGTTTTCATGGTTCTGTGCTTTCAATTATTAAGAGTTCATGTTTACAGAGCTCAGAATTGGTGTCTAAAGCCTTGGAATGGCGAGAATAGTGTTTATGTTTACAATTAAGGAGGATTGGGTTCGGTGTTTTTGTGTGTGATTCAGTTAAAATGGTGACGGTTCTAGAAAATACTTCTAAGCAAACTGCCTAATTTTGGTAAAACTGTTAAAATACACAATGAGAGTTCCCAGAAATGATTAAGAACGTGTAATAAACACCTCAAGTACACGTAAATAGATTCTTACTACATTTACTGTCGAATTCAATTACAGAGGTTTCCCGTGTAAAGCTGTGAAATGACGAAAATACTGGTAATGTTTACAAGTCCGGGTACTTCCGGTGGCGTTTTCATGGTTCTGTGCTTTCAATTATTAAGAGTTCATGTTTACAGAGCTCAGAATTGGTGTCTAAAGCCTTGGAATGGCGAGAATAGTGTTTATGTTTACAATTTAGGAGGTTTGGCTTTGGCGTGTTTTGTGTGAATCAGTTAAAATGGTGACGGTTCTAGAAAATACTTCTAAGCAAACTGCCTAATTTTGGTAAAACTGTTAAAATACACAATGAGAGTTCCCAGAAATGATTAAGAACGTGTAATAAACACCTCAAGTACACGTAAATAGATTCTTACTACATTTACTGTCGAATTCAATTACAGAGGTTTCCCGTGTAAAGCTGTGGAATGACGAAAATACTGGTAATGTTTACAAGTCCGGGTACTTCCGGTGGCGTTTTCATGGTTCTGTGCTTTCAATTATTAAGAGTTCATGTTTACAGAGCTCAGAAGTGGTGTCTAAAGCCTTGGAATGACGAGAATAGTGTTTATGTTTACAATTAAGGAGGGTTGGGTTCGGCGTTTTTTTTTTTTTTTTTTAGTCAGTTAAAATGGTGACGGTTCTAGTAAATACTTCTAATTAAACTGCCTAATTTTGGTAAAACTGTTAAAATACACAATGAGAGTTCCCAGAAATGATTAAGAACGTGTAATAAACACCTCAAGTACACGTAAATAGATTCTTACTACATTTACTGTCGAATTCAATCACAGAGGTTTCCCGTGTAAAGCTGTGAAATGACGAAAATACTGGTAATGTTTACAAGTCCGGGTACTTCCGGTGGCGTTTTCATGGTTCTGTGCTTTCAATTATTAAGAGTTCATGTTTATAGAGCTCAGAATTGGTGTCTAAAGCCTTGGAATGGCGAGAATAGTGTTTATGTTTACAATTTAGGAGGTTTGGCTTTGGCGTGTTTTGTGTTAATCAGTTAAAATGGTGACGGTTCTAGAAAATACTTCTAAGCAAACTGCCTAATTTTGGTAAAACTGTTAAAATACACAATGAGAGTTCCCAGAAATGATTAAGAACGTGTAATAAACACCTCAAGTACACGTAAATAGATTCTTACTACATTTACTGTCGAATTCAATTACAGAGGTTTCCCGTGTAAAGCTGTGTAATGACGAAAATACTGGTAATGTTTACAAGTCCGGGTACTTCCGGTGGCGTTTTCATGGTTCTGTGCTTTCAATTATTAAGAGTTCATGTTTACAGAGCTCAGAAGTGGTGTCTAAAGCCTTGGAATGACGAGAATAGTGTTTATGTTTACAATTAAGGAGGATTGGGTTCGGCGTTTTTTTTTTTTTTTTTAGTCAGTTAAAATGGTGACGGTTCTAGTAAATACTTCTAATTAAACTGCCTAATTTTGGTAAAACTGTTAAAATACACAATGAGAGTTCCCAGAAATGATTAAGAACGTGTAATAAACACCTCAAGTACACGTAAATAGATTCTTACTACATATACTGTCGAATTCAATTACAGAGGTTTCCCGTGTAAAGCTGTGAAATGACGAAAATACTGGTAATGTTTATAAATCCGGGTACTTCGGGTGGCGTTTCCACGGGACTGTGCTTTCAATTATTAAGAGTTCATGTTTATAGAGCTCAGAATTGGTGTGTAAAGCCTTGGAATGACGAGAATAGTGTTTATGTTTACAATTAAGGAGGATTGGGTTCGGCGTTTTTGTGTGTGATTCAGTTAAAATGGTGACGGTTCTAGAAAATACTTCTAAGCAAACTGCCTAATTTTGGTAAAACTGTTTAAAATACACAATGAGAGTTCCCAGAAATGATTAAGAACGTGTAATAAACACCTCAAGTACACGTAAATAGATTCTTACTACATTTACTGTCGAATTCAATTACAGAGGTTTCCCGTGTAAAGCTGTGAAATGACGAAAATACTGGTAATGTTTACAAGTCCGGGTACTTCCGGTGGCGTTTTCATGGTTCTGTGCTTTCAATTATTAAGAGTTCATGTTTACAGAGCTCAGAATTGGTGTCTAAAGCCTTGGAATGGCGAGAATAGTGTTTATGTTTACAATTTAGGAGGTTTGGCTTTGGCGTGTTTTGTGTGAATCAGTTAAAATGGTGACGGTTCTAGAAAATACTTCTAAGCAAACAGCCTAATTTTGGTAAAACTGTTAAATACACAATGAGAGTTCCCAGACAGGATTAAGAACGTGTAATAAACACCTCAAGTACACGTAAATAGATTCTTACTACATTTACTGTCGAATTCAATCACAGAGGTTTCCCGTGGAAAGCTGTGGAATGACGAAAATACTGGTAATGTTTACAAGTCCGGGTACTTCCGGTGGCGTTTTCATGGTTCTGTGCTTTCAATTATTAAGAGTTCATGTTTACAGAGCTCAGAAGTGGTGTCTAAAGCCTTGGAATGACGAGAATAGTGTTTATGTTTACAATTAAGGAGGATTGGGTTCGGCGTTTTTTTTTTTTTTTTAGTCAGTTAAAATGGTGACGGTTCTAGTAAATACTTCTAATCAAACTGCCTAATTTTGGTAAAACTGTTAAAATACACAATGAGAGTTCCCAGAAATGATTAAAAACGTGTAATAAACACCTCAAGTACACGTAAATAGATTCTTACTACATTTACTGTCGAATTCAATCACAGAGGTTTCCCGTGGAAAGCTGTGTAATGACGAAAATACTGGTAATGTTTACAAGTCCGGGTACTTCCGGTGGCGTTTTCATGGTTCTGTGCTTTCAATTATTAAGAGTTCATGTTTACAGAGCTCAGAATTGGTGTGTAAAGCCTTGGAATAACGAGAATAGTGTTTGTTTACAATTAAGGAGGATTGGGTTCGGTGTTTTTGTGTGTGATTCAGTTAAAATGGTGACGGTTCTAGAAAATACTTCTAAGCAAACTGCCTAATTTTGGTAAAACTGTTAAAATACACAATGAGAGTTCCCAGAAATGATTAAGAACGTGTAATAAACACCTCAAGTACACGTAAATAGATTCTTACTACATTTACTGTCGAATTCAATTACAGAGGTTTCCCGTGTAAAGCTGTGAAATGACGAAAATACTGGTAATGTTTACAAGTCCGGGTACTTCCGGTGGCGTTTTCATGGTTCTGTGCTTTCAATTATTAAGAGTTCATGTTTACAGAGCTCAGAATTGGTGTCTAAAGCCTTGGAATGGCGAGAATAGTGTTTATGTTTACAATTTAGGAGGTTTGGCTTTGGCGTGTTTTGTGTGAATCAGTTAAAATGGTGACGGTTCTAGAAAATACTTCTAAGCAAACTGCCTAATTTTGGTAAAACTGTTAAAATACACAATGAGAGTTCCCAGAAATGATTAAGAACGTGTAATAAACACCTCAAGTACACGTAAATAGATTCTTACTACATTTACTGTCGAATTCAATTACAGAGGTTTCCCGTGTAAAGCTGTGGAATGACGAAAATACTGGTAATGTTTACAAGTCCGGGTACTTCCGGTGGCGTTTTCATGGTTCTGTGCTTTCAATTATTAAGAGTTCATGTTTACAGAGCTCAGAAGTGGTGTCTAAAGCCTTGGAATGACGAGAATAGTGTTTATGTTTACAATTAAGGAGGATTGGGTTCGGCGTTTTTTTTTTTTTTTTTAGTCAGTTAAAATGGTGACGGTTCTAGTAAATACTTCTAATTAAACTGCCTAATTTTGGTAAAACTGTTAAAATACACAATGAGAGTTCCCAGAAATGATTAAGAACGTGTAATAAACACCTCAAGTACACGTAAATAGATTCTTACTACATATACTGTCGAATTCAATTACAGAGGTTTCCCGTGTAAAGCTGTGAAATGACGAAAATACTGGTAATGTTTATAAATCCGGGTACTTCGGGTGGCGTTTCCACGGGACTGTGCTTTCAATTATTAAGAGTTCATGTTTATAGAGCTCAGAATTGGTGTGTAAAGCCTTGGAATGACGAGAATAGTGTTTATGTTTACAATTAAGGAGGATTGGGTTCGGCGTTTTTGTGTGTGATTCAGTTAAAATGGTGACGGTTCTAGAAAATACTTCTAAGCAAACTGCCTAATTTTGGTAAAACTGTTTAAAATACACAATGAGAGTTCCCAGAAATGATTAAGAACGTGTAATAAACACCTCAAGTACACGTAAATAGATTCTTACTACATTTACTGTCGAATTCAATTACAGAGGTTTCCCGTGTAAAGCTGTGAAATGACGAAAATGCTGGTAATGTTTACAAGTCCGGGTACTTCCGGTGGCGTTTTCATGGTTCTGTGCTTTCAATTATTAAGAGTTCATGTTTACAGAGCTCAGAATTGGTGTCTAAAGCCTTGGAATGGCGAGAATAGTGTTTATGTTTACAATTAAGGAGGATTGGGTTCGGTGTTTTTGTGTGTGATTCAGTTAAAATGGTGACGGTTCTAGAAAATACTTCTAAGCAAACTGCCTAATTTTGGTAAAACTGTTAAAATACACAATGAGAGTTCCCAGAAATGATTAAGAACGTGTAATAAACACCTCAAGTACACGTAAATAGATTCTTACTACATTTACTGTCGAATTCAATTACAGAGGTTTCCCGTGTAAAGCTGTGAAATGACGAAAATACTGGTAATGTTTACAAGTCCGGGTACTTCCGGTGGCGTTTTCATGGTTCTGTGCTTTCAATTATTAAGAGTTCATGTTTACAGAGCTCAGAATTGGTGTCTAAAGCCTTGGAATGGCGAGAATAGTGTTTATGTTTACAATTTAGGAGGTTTGGCTTTGGCGTGTTTTGTGTGAATCAGTTAAAATGGTGACGGTTCTAGAAAATACTTCTAAGCAAACTGCCTAATTTTGGTAAAACTGTTAAAATACACAATGAGAGTTCCCAGAAATGATTAAGAACGTGTAATAAACACCTCAAGTACACGTAAATAGATTCTTACTACATTTACTGTCGAATTCAATTACAGAGGTTTCCCGTGTAAAGCTGTGGAATGACGAAAATACTGGTAATGTTTACAAGTCCGGGTACTTCCGGTGGCGTTTTCATGGTTCTGTGCTTTCAATTATTAAGAGTTCATGTTTACAGAGCTCAGAAGTGGTGTCTAAAGCCTTGGAATGACGAGAATAGTGTTTATGTTTACAATTAAGGAGGGTTGGGTTCGGCGTTTTTTTTTTTTTTTTTTAGTCAGTTAAAATGGTGACGGTTCTAGTAAATACTTCTAATTAAACTGCCTAATTTTGGTAAAACTGTTAAAATACACAATGAGAGTTCCCAGAAATGATTAAGAACGTGTAATAAACACCTCAAGTACACGTAAATAGATTCTTACTACATATACTGTCGAATTCAATTACAGAGGTTTCCCGTGTAAAGCTGTGAAATGACGAAAATACTGGTAATGTTTATAAATCCGGGTACTTCGGGTGGCGTTTCCATGGGACTGTGCTTTCAATTATTAAGAGTTCATGTTTATAGAGCTCAGAATTGGTGTGTAAAGCCTTGGAATGACGAGAATAGTGTTTATGTTTACAATTAAGGAGGATTGGGTTCGGCGTTTTTGTGTGTGATTCAGTTAAAATGGTGACGGTTCTAGAAAATACTTCTAAGCAAACTGCCTAATTTTGGTAAAACTGTTTAAAGTACACAATGAGAGTTCCCAGAAATGATTAAGAACGTGTAATAAACACCTCAAGTACACGTAAATAGATTCTTACTACATTTACTGTCGAATTCAATTACAGAGGTTTCCCGTGTAAAGCTGTGAAATGACGAAAATGCTGGTAATGTTTACAAGTCCGGGTACTTCCGGTGGCGTTTTCATGGTTCTGTGCTTTCAATTATTAAGAGTTCATGTTTACAGAGCTCAGAATTGGTGTCTAAAGCCTTGGAATGGCGAGAATAGTGTTTATGTTTACAATTTAGGAGGTTTGGCTTTGGCGTGTTTTGTGTGAATCAGTTAAAATGGTGACGGTTCTAGAAAATACTTCTAAGCAAACTGCCTAATTTTGGTAAAACTGTTAAAATACACAATGAGAGTTCCCAGAAATGATTAAGAACGTGTAATAAACACCTCAAGTACACGTAAATAGATTCTTACTACATATACTGTCGAATTCAATTACAGAGGTTTCCCGTGTAAAGCTGTGAAATGACGAAAATACTGGTAATGTTTATAAATCCGGGTACTTCGGGTGGCGTTTTCACGGGACTGTGCTTTCAATTATTAAGAGTTCATGTTTACAGAGCTCAGAATTGGTGTGTAAAGCCTTGGAATGACGAGAATAGTGTTTATGTTTACAATTAAGGAGGATTGGGTTCGGCGTTTTTGTGTGTGATTCAGTTAAAATGGTGACGGTTCTAGTAAATACTTCTAAGCAAACTGCCTAATTTTGGTAAAACTGTTAAAATACACAATGAGAGTTCCCAGAAATGATTAAGAACGTGTAATAAACACCTCAAGTACACGTAAATAGATTCTTACTACATTTACTGTCGAATTCAATTACAGAGGTTTCCGTGTAAAGCTGTGAAATGACGAAAATACTGGTAATGTTTATAAATCCGGGTACTTCGGGTGGCGTTTTCACGGGACTGTGCTTTCAATTATTAAGAGTTCATGTTTACAGAGCTCAGAATTGGTGTGTAAAGCCTTGGAATGACGAGAATAGTGTTTGTTTACAATTAAGGAGGATTGGGTTCGGCGTTTTTGTGTGTGATTCAGTTAAAATGGTGACGGTTCTAGAAAATACTTCTAAGCAAACTGCCTAATTTTGGTAAAACTGTTAAAATACACAATGAGAGTTCCCAGAAATGATTAAGAACGTGTAATAAACACCTCAAGTACACGTAAATAGATTCTTACTACATTTACTGTCGAATTCAATTACAGAGGTTTCCCGTGTAAAGCTGTGAAATGATGAATATACTGGTAATGTTTACAAGTCCGGGTACTTCCGGTGGCGTTTTCATGGTTCTGTGCTTTCAATTATTAAGAGTTCATGTTTACAGAGCTCAGAATTGGTGTCTAAAGCCTTGGAATGGCGAGAATAGTGTTTATGTTTACAATTTAGGAGGTTTGGCTTTGGCGTGTTTTGTGTGAATCAGTTAAAATGGTGACGGTTCTAGAAAATACTTCTAAGCAAACTGCCTAATTTTGGTAAAACTGTTAAAATACACAATGAGAGTTCCCAGAAATGATTAAGAACGTGTAATAAACACCTCAAGTACACGTAAATAGATTCTTACTACATTTACTGTCGAATTCAATTACAGAGGTTTCCCGTGTAAAGCTGTGGAATGACGAAAATACTGGTAATGTTTACAAGTCCGGGTACTTCCGGTGGCGTTTTCATGGTTCTGTGCTTTCAATTATTAAGAGTTCATGTTTACAGAGCTCAGAAGTGGTGTCTAAAGCCTTGGAATGACGAGAATAGTGTTTATGTTTACAATTAAGGAGGATTGGGTTCGGCGTTTTTTTTTTTTTTTTTAGTCAGTTAAAATGGTGACGGTTCTAGAAAATACTTCTAAGCAATCTGCCTAATTTTGGTAAAACTGTTTAAAATACACAATGAGAGTTCCCAGAAATGATTAAGAACGTGTAATAAACACCTCAAGTACACGTAAATAGATTCTTACTACATTTACTGTCGAATTCAATTACAGAGGTTTCCCGTGTAAAGCTGTGAAATGACGAAAATACTGGTAATGTTTATAAATCCGGGTACTTCGGGTGGCGTTTCCACGGGACTGTGCTTTCAATTATTAAGAGTTCATGTTTTCAGAGCTCAGAATTGATGTGTAAAGCCTTGGAATGATGAGAATTGTGTTTATGTTTACAATTAAGGAGGATTGGGTTCGGCGTTTTTGTGTGTGATTCAGTTAAAATGGTGACGGTTCTAGAAAATACTTCTAAGCAAACTGCCTAATTTTGGTAAAACTGTTTAAAATACACAATGAGAGTTCCCAGAAATGATTAAGAACGTGTAATAAACACCTCAAGTACACGTAAATAGATTCTTACTACATTTACTGTCGAATTCAATTACAGAGGTTTCCCGTGTAAAGCTGTGAAATGACGAAAATACTGGTAATGTTTACAAGTCCGGGTACATCCGGTGGCGTTTTCATGGTTCTGTGCTTTCAATTATTAAGAGTTCATGTTTACAGAGCTCAGAATTGGTGTCTAAAGCCTTGGAATGGCGAGAATAGTGTTTATGTTTACAATTTAGGAGGTTTGGCTTTGGCGTGTTTTGTGTGAATCAGTTAAAATGGTGACGGTTCTAGAAAATACTTCTAAGCAAACAGCCTAATTTTGGTAAAACTGTTAAATACACAATGAGAGTTCCCAGAAATGATTAAGAACGTGTAATAAACACCTCAAGTACACGTAAATAGATTCTTACTACATTTACTGTCGAATTCAATCACAGAGGTTTCCCGTGTAAAGCTGTGGAATGACGAAAATACTGGTAATGTTTACAAGTCCGGGTACTTCCGGTGGCGTTTTCATGGTTCTGTGCTTTCAATTATTAAGAGTTCATGTTTACAGAGCTCAGAAGTGGTGTCTAAAGCCTTGGAATGGCGAGAATAGTGTTTATGTTTACAATTTAGGAGGTTTGGCTTTGGCGTGTTTTGTGTGAATCAGTTAAAATGGTGACGGTTCTAGAAAATACTTCTAAGCAAACTGCCTAATTTTGGTAAAACTGTTAAAATACACAATGAGAGTTCCCAGAAATGATTAAGAACGTGTAATAAACACCTCAAGTACACGTAAATAGATTCTTACTACATTTACTGTCGAATTCAATCACAGAGGTTTCCCATGGAAAGCTGTGTAATGACGAAAATACAGGTAATGTTTACAAGTCCGGGTACTTCCGGTGGCGTTTTCATGGTTCTGTGCTTTCAATTATTAAGAGTTCATGTTTACAGAGCTCAGAAGTGGTGTCTAAAGCCTTGGAATGACGAGAATAGTGTTCATGTTTACAATTAAGGAGGATTGGGTTCGGCGTTTTTTTTTTTTTTTTTAGTCAGTTAAAATGGTGACGGTTCTAGTAAATACTTCTAAGCAAACTGCCTAATTTTGGTAAAAATGTTAAAATACACAATGAGAGTTCCCAGAAATGATTAAGAACGTGTAATAAACACCTCAAGTACACGTAAATAGATTCTTACTACATTTACTGTCGAATTCAATTACAGAGGTTTCCCGTGTAAAGCTGTGAAATGACGAAAATACTGGTAATGTTTACAAGTCCGGTTACTTCCGGTGGCGTTTTCATGGTTCTGTGCTTTCAATTATTAAGAGCTCATGTTTACAGAGCTCAGAATTGGTGTCTAAAGCCTTGGAATGGCGAGAATAGTGTTTATGTTTACAATTTAGGAGGTTTGGCTTTGGCGTGTTTTGTGTGAATCAGTTAAAATGGTGACGGTTCTAGAAAATACTTCTAAGCAAACTGCCTAATTTTGGTAAAACTGTTAAAATACACAATGAGAGTTCCCAGAAATGATTAAGAACGTGTAATAAACACCTCAAGTACACGTAAATAGATTCTTACTACATTTACTGTCGAATTCAATTACAGAGGTTTCCCGTGTAAAGCTGTGAAATGACGAAAATACTGGTAATGTTTACAAGTCCGGGTACTTCCGGTGGCGTTTTCATGGTTCTGTGCTTTCAATTATTAAGAGTTCATGTTTACAGAGCTCAGAAGTGGTGTCTAAAGCCTTGGAATGGCGAGAATAGTGTTTATGTTTACAATTTAGGAGGTTTGGCTTTGGCGTGTTTTGTGTGAATCAGTTAAAATGGTGACGGTTCTAGAAAATACTTCTAAGCAAACTGCCTAATTTTGGTAAAACTGTTAAAATACACAATGAGAGTTCCCAGAAATGATTAAGAACGTGTAATAAACACCTCAAGTACACGTAAATAGATTCTTACTACATTTACTGTCGAATTCAATCACAGAGGTTGCCCGTGTAAAGCTGTGGAATGACGAAAATACTGGTAATGTTTACAAGTCCGGGTACTTCCGGTGGCGTTTTCATGGTTCTGTGCTTTCAATTATTCAGAGTTCATGTTTACAGAGCTCAGAAGTGGTGTCTAAAGCCTTGGAATGACGAGAATAGTGTTTATGTTTACAATTAAGGAGGATTGGGTTCGGCGTTTTTTTTTTTTTTTTAGTCAGTTAAAATGGTGACGGTTCTAGTAAATACTTCTAAGCAAACTGCCTAATTTTGGTAAAACTGTTAAAATACACAATGAGAGTTCCCAGAAATGATTAAGAACGTGTAATAAACACCTCAAGTACACATAAATAGATTCTTACTACATATACTGTCGAATTCAATTACAGAGGTTTCCCGTGTAAAGCTGTGAAATGACGAAAATACTGGTAATGTTTATAAATCCGGGTACTTCGGGTGGCGTTTTCACGGGACTGTGCTTTCAATTATTAAGAGTTCATGTTTACAGAGCTCAGAGTAGCTGTCTAAAGCCTTGGAATGACGAGAATAGTGTTTATGTTTACAATTAAGGAGGATTGGGTTCGGCGTTTTTTTGTTGTGATTCATTTAAAATGGTGACGGTTCAAGTAAATACTTCTAAGCAAACTGCCTCATTTTGCTCAAACTGTTAAAATACACAATGATAGTTTCCAGAAATGATTAAAAACATGGAAGAAACACTTCAAGTACACGTAAACAGATTCTTACTACATTTACTGTCGAATTCAATCACGGAGGTTTCCAGTGGAAAGCTGTGAAATGACGAAAATACTGGTAATGTTTACAAATACGGGTACTTCGGGTGGCGTTTTCACGGGACTGTGCTTTCAATTATTAAGAGTTCATTTTTAACAGAGCTCAGAATTGGTGTGTAAAGCCTTGGAATGACGAGAATAGTGTTTATGTTTACAATATAGGAGGATTGGGTTCGGCGTTTTTTTGTTGTGATTCAGTTAAAATGGTGACGGTTCAAGTAAATACTTCTAAGCAAACTGCCTCATTTTGCTCAAACTGTTAAAATACACAATGATAGTTTCCAGAAATGATTAAAAACATGGAAGAAACACTTCAAGTACACGTAAACAGATTCTTACTACATTTACTGTCGAATTCAATCACGGAGGTTTCCAGTGGAAAGCTGTGAAATGACGAAAATACTGGTAATGTTTACAAATACGGGTACTTCGGGTGGCGTTTTCACGGGACTGTGCTTTCAATTATTAAGAGTTCATTTTTACAGAGCTCAGAATTGGTGTGTAAAGCCGTGGAATGACGAGAATAGTGTTTATGTTTACAATATAGGAGGATTGGGTTCGGCGTTTTTGTGTGATTCAGTTAAAATGGTGACGGTTTCAGTAAATACTTCTAAGCAAACTGCCTCATTTTGCTAAAACTGTTAAAATACACAATGATAGTTTCCAGAAATGATTAAAAACATGGAAGAAACACTTCAAGTACACGTAAACAGATTCTTACTACATTTAATGTCGTATTCAATCACGGAGTTTTCCAGGGGAAAGCTGTGGAATGACGAAAATACTCTTAATGTTTACAAGTCCGGGTACTTCCGGTGGCGTTTTCACGGTTCTGTGCTTTCAGTTATTAAGAGTTCATGTTTACAGAGCTCAGAATTGGTGTCTAAAGCCTTGGAATGGCGAGAATAGTGTTTATGTTTACAATTTAGGAGGTTTGGCTTTGGCGTGTTTTGTGTGAATCAGTTAAAATGGTGACGGTTCAGGTAAATACTTCTATGCAAAATGTCTAATTTTGCTAAAACTGTTAAAATACACAATGACAGTGCCCAGAAATGATTAAGAACGTGTAATAAACACGTCAAGTACACGAAAACAGATTTTAACTACATTTACTGTCGAATTCAATCACAGAGGTTTCCCGTGGAAAGCTGTGAAATGACGAAAATACTGGTAATGTTTACAAGTCCGGGTACTTCCGGTGGCGTTTTTACGGTTCTGTGCTTTCAATTATTAAGAGTTCCTGTTTACAGAGCTCAGAATTGGTGTCTAAAGCCTTGAAATCACGAGAATAGTGTTTATGTTTAGAATTAAGGAGGATTGGGTTTTGCGTTTTGTTTTGTGAATCAGTTAAAATGGTGACGGTTTCAGTAAATACTTCTAAGCAAACTGTCTAATTTTGGTAAAACTGATAATACACAATGAGAGTTCCCAGAAATGATTACAAACGTGGAAGAAACACTTCAAGTACACGTAAACAGATTTTAACTATATTTACTGTCGAATTCAATCACGGAGGTTTCCGGTGGAAAGCTGTGAAATGACGAAAATACTGGTAATGTTTACAAATACGGGTACTTCGAGTGCCGTTTTCAAGGTTCTGTGCTTTCAATTATTAAGAGTTCATGTTTACAGAGCTCAGAATTGGTGTGTAAAGCCTTGGAATGACGAGAATAGTGTTTATGTTTACAATTAAGGAGGATTGGGTTCGGCGTTTTTGTGTGTGATTTAGTTAAAATGGTGACGGTTCTAGTAAATACTTCTGAGCAAACTGCCTAATTTTGGTAAAACTGTTAAAATACACAATGAGAGTTTCCAGAAATGATTAAAAACATGGAAGAAACACTTCAAGTACACGTAAACAGATTCTAACTACATTTAATGTCATATTCAATCACGGAGGTTTCCAGGGGAAAGCTGTGGAATGACGAAAATACTGGTAATGTTTACAAGTCCGGGTACTTCCGGTGGCGTTTTCATGGTTCTGTGCTTTCAATTATTAAGAGTTCATGTTTACAGAGCTCAGAATTGGTGTCTAAAGCCTTGGAATGGCGAGAATAGTGTTTATGTTTACAATTTAGGAGGTTTGGCTTAGGCGTGTTTTGTGTGAATCAGTTAAAATGGTGACGGTTCTAGAAAATACTTCTAAGCAAACTGCCTAATTTTGGTAAAACTGTTAAAATACACAATGAGATTTCCCAGAAATGATTAAGAACGTGTAATAAACACCTCAAGTACACGTAAATAGATTCTTACTACATTTACTGTCGAATTCAATTACAGAGGTTTCCCGTGTAAAGCTGTGAAATGACGAAAATACTGGTAATGTTTACAAGTCCGGGTACTTCCGGTGGCGTTTTCATGGTTCTGTGCTTTCAATTATTAAGAGTTCATGTTTACAGAGCTCAGAATTGGTGTCTAAAGCCTTGGAATGGCGAGAATAGTGTTTATGTTTACAATTTAGGAGGTTTGGCTTTGGCGTGTTTTGTGTGAATCAGTTAAAATGGTGACGGTTCTAGAAAATACTTCTAAGCAAACTGCCTAATTTTGGTAAAACTGTTAAAATACACAATGAGAGTTCCCAGAAATGATTAAGAACGTGTAATAAACACCTCAAGTACACGTAAATAGATTCTTACTACATTTACTGTCGAATTCAATCACAGAGGTTTCCCGTGTAAAGCTGTGGAATGACGAAAATACTGGTAATGTTTACAAGTCCGGGTACTTCCGGTGGCGTTTTCATGGTTCTGTGCTTTCAATTATTAAGAGTTCATGTTTACAGAGCTCAGAAGTGGTGTCTAAAGCCTTGGAATGACGAGAATAGTGTTTATGTTTACAATTAAGGAGGATTGGGTTCGGCGTTTTTTTTTTTTTTTTTAGTCAGTTAAAATGGTGACGGTTCTAGTAAATACTTCTAATTAAACTGCCTAATTTTGGTAAAAATGTTAAAATACACAATGAGAGTTCCCAGAAATGATTAAGAACGTGTAATAAACACCTCAAGTACACGTAAATAGATTCTTACTACATTTACTGTCGAATTCAATTACAGAGGTTTCCCGTGTAAAGCTGTGGAATGACGAAAATACTGGTAATGTTTACAAGTCCGGGTACTTCCGGTGGCGTTTTCATGGTTTTGTGCTTTCAATTATTAAGAGTTCATGTTTACAGAGCTCAGAAGTGGTGTCTAAAGCCTTGGAATGACGAGAATAGTGTTTATGTTTACAATTAAGGAGGATTGGGTTCGGCGTTTTTTTTTTTTTTTTTAGTCAGTTAAAATGGTGACGGTTCTAGTAAATACTTCTAATTAAACTGCCTAATTTTGGTAAAAATGTTAAAATACACAATGAGAGTTCCCAGAAATGATTAAGAACGTGTAATAAACACCTCAAGTACACGTAAATAGATTCTTACTACATTTACTGTCGAATTCAATTACAGAGGTTTCCCGTGTAAAGCTGTGAAATGACGAAAATACTGGTAATGTTTACAAGTCCGGGTACTTCCGGTGGCGTTTTCATGGTTCTGTGCTTTCAATTATTAAGAGTTCATGTTTACAGAGCTCAGAAGTGGTGTCTAAAGCCTTGGAATGACGAGAATAGTGTTTGTTTACAATTAAGGAGGATTGGGTTCGGTGTTTTTGTGTGTGATTCAGTTAAAATGGTGACGGTTCTAGAAAATACTTCTAAGCAAACTGCCTAATTTTGGTAAAACTGTTAAAATACACAATGAGAGTTCCCAGAAATGATTAAGAACGTGTAATAAACACCTCAAGTACACGTAAATAGATTCTTACTACATTTACTGTCGAATTCAATTACAGAGGTTTCCCGTGTAAAGCTGTGAAATGACGAAAATACTGGTAATGTTTACAAGTCCGGGTACTTCCGGTGGCGTTTTCATGGTTCTGTGCTTTCAATTATTAAGAGTTCATGTTTACAGAGCTCAGAATTGGTGTCTAAAGCCTTGGAATGGCGAGAATAGTGTTTATGTTTACAATTTAGGAGGTTTGGCTTTGGCGTGTTTTGTGTGAATCAGTTAAAATGGTGACGGTTCTAGAAAATACTTCTAAGCAAACTGCCTAATTTTGGTAAAACTGTTAAAATACACAATGAGAGTTCCCAGAAATGATTAAGAACGTGTAATAAACACCTCAAGTACATGTAAATAGATTCTTACTACATTTACTGTCGAATTCAATTACAGAGGTTTCCCGTGTAAAGCTGTGGAATGACGAAAATACTGGTAATGTTTACAAGTCCGGGTACTTCCGGTGGCGTTTTCATGGTTCTGTGCTTTCAATTATTAAGAGTTCATGTTTACAGAGCTCAGAAGTGGTGTCTAAAGCCTTGGAATGACGAGAATAGTGTTTATGTTTACAATTAAGGAGGATTGGGTTCGGCGTTTTTTTTTTTTTTTTTAGTCAGTTAAAATGGTGACGGTTCTAGTAAATACTTCTAATTAAACTGCCTAATTTTGGTAAAACTGTTAAAATACACAATGAGAGTTCCCAGAAATGATTAAGAACGTGTAATAAACACCTCAAGTACACGTAAATAGATTCTTACTACATATACTGTCGAATTCAATTACAGAGGTTTCCCGTGTAAAGCTGTGAAATGACGAAAATACTGGTAATGTTTATAAATCCGGGTACTTCGGGTGGCGTTTCCACGGGACTGTGCTTTCAATTATTAAGAGTTCATGTTTATAGAGCTCAGAATTTGTGTGTAAAGCCTTGGAATGACGAGAATAGTGTTTATGTTTACAATTAAGGAGGATTGGGTTCGGCGTTTTTGTGTGTGATTCAGTTAAAATGGTGACGGTTCTAGAAAATACTTCTAAGCAAACTGCCTAATTTTGGTAAAACTGTTTAAAATACACAATGAGAGTTCCCAGAAATGATTAAGAACGTGTAATAAACACCTCAAGTACACGTAAATAGATTCTTACTACATTTACTGTCGAATTCAATTACAGAGGTTTCCCGTGTAAAGCTGTGAAATGACGAAAATACTGGTAATGTTTACAAGTCCGGGTACTTCCGGTGGCGTTTTCATGGTTCTGTGCTTTCAATTATTAAGAGTTCATGTTTACAGAGCTCAGAATTGGTGTCTAAAGCCTTGGAATGGCGAGAATAGTGTTTATGTTTACAATTTAGGAGGTTTGGCTTTGGCGTGTTTTGTGTGAATCAGTTAAAATGGTGACGGTTCTAGAAAATACTTCTAAGCAAACAGCCTAATTTTGGTAAAACTGTTAAATACACAATGAGAGTTCCCAGAAATGATTAAGAACGTGTAATAAACACCTCAAGTACACGTAAATAGATTCTTACTACATTTACTGTCGAATTCAATCACAGAGGTTTCCCGTGGAAAGCTGTGGAATGACGAAAATACTGGTAATGTTTACAAGTCCGGGTACTTCCGGTGGCGTTTTCATGGTTCTGTGCTTTCAATTATTAAGAGTTCATGTTTACAGAGCTCAGAAGTGGTGTCTAAAGCCTTGGAATGACGAGAATAGTGTTTATGTTTACAATTAAGGAGGATTGGGTTCGGCGTTTTTTTTTTTTTTTTAGTCAGTTAAAATGGTGACGGTTCTAGTAAATACTTCTAATCAAACTGCCTAATTTTGGTAAAACTGTTAAAATACACAATGAGAGTTCCCAGAAATGATTAAAAACGTGTAATAAACACCTCAAGTACACGTAAATAGATTCTTACTACATTTACTGTCGAATTCAATCACAGAGGTTTCCCGTGGAAAGCTGTGTAATGACGAAAATACTGGTAATGTTTACAAGTCCGGGTACTTCCGGTGGCGTTTTCATGGTTTTGTGCTTTCAATTATTAAGAGTTCATGTTTACAGAGCTCAGAAGTGGTGTCTAAAGCCTTGGAATGACGAGAATAGTGTTTATGTTTACAATTAAGGAGGATTGGGTTCGGCGTTTTTTTTTTTTTTTTTAGTCAGTTAAAATGGTGACGGTTCTAGTAAATACTTCTAATTAAACTGCCTAATTTTGGTAAAAATGTTAAAATACACAATGAGAGTTCCCAGAAATGATTAAGAACGTGTAATAAACACCTCAAGTACACGTAAATAGATTCTTACTACATATACTGTCGAATTCAATTACAGAGGTTTCCCGTGTAAAGCTGTGAAATGACGAAAATACTGGTAATGTTTATAAATGCGGGTACTTCGGGTGGCGTTTCCACGGGACTGTGCTTTCAATTATTAAGAGTTCATGTTTACAGAGCTCAGAATTGGTGTGTAAAGCCTTGGAATGATGAGAATAGTGTTTATGTTTACAATTAAGGAGGATTGGGTTCGGTGTTTTTGTGTGTGATTCAGTTAAAATGGTGACGGTTCTAGAAAATACTTCTAAGCAAACTGCCTAATTTTGGTAAAACTGTTTAAAATACACAATGAGAGTTCCCAGAAATGATTAAGAACGTGTAATAAACACCTCAAGTACACGTAAATAGATTCTTACTACATTTACTGTCGAATTCAATTACAGAGGTTTCCCGTGTAAAGCTGTGAAATGACGAAAATGCTGGTAATGTTTACAAGTCCGGGTACTTCCGGTGGCGTTTTCATGGTTCTGTGCTTTCAGTTATTAAGAGTTCATGTTTACAGAGCTCAGAATTGGTGTCTAAAGCCTTGGAATGGCGAGAATAGTGTTTATGTTTACAATTTAGGAGGTTTGGCTTTGGCGTGTTTTGTGTGAATCAGTTAAAATGGTGACGGTTCTAGAAAATACTTCTAAGCAAACTGCCTAATTTTGGTAAAACTGTTAAAATACACAATGAGAGTTCCCAGAAATGATTAAGAACGTGTAATAAACACCTCAAGTACACGTAAATAGATTCTTACTACATATACTGTCGAATTCAATTACAGAGGTTTCCCGTGTAAAGCTGTGAAATGACGAAAATACTGGTAATGTTTATAAATCCGGGTACTTCGGGTGGCGTTTTCACGGGACTGTGCTTTCAATTATTAAGAGTTCATGTTTACAGAGCTCAGAATTGGTGTGTAAAGCCTTGGAATGACGAGAATAGTGTTTATGTTTACAATTAAGGAGGATTGGGTTCGGCGTTTTTGTGTGTGATTCAGTTAAAATGGTGACGGTTCTAGTAAATACTTCTAAGCAAACTGCCTAATTTTGGTAAAACTGTTAAAATACACAATGAGAGTTCCCAGAAATGATTAAGAACGTGTAATAAACACCTCAAGTACACGTAAATAGATTCTTACTACATTTACTGTCGAATTCAATTACAGAGGTTTCCGTGTAAAGCTGTGAAATGACGAAAATACTGGTAATGTTTATAAATCCGGGTACTTCGGGTGGCGTTTTCACTGGACTGTGCTTTCAATTATTAAGAGTTCATGTTTACAGAGCTCAGAATTGGTGTGTAAAGCCTTGGAATGACGAGAATAGTGTTTGTTTACAATTAAGGAGGATTGGGTTCGGTGTTTTTGTGTGTGATTCAGTTAAAATGGTGACGGTTCTAGAAAATACTTCTAAGCAAACTGCCTAATTTTGGTAAAACTGTTAAAATACACAATGAGAGTTCCCAGAAATGATTAAGAACGTGTAATAAACACCTCAAGTACACGTAAATAGATTCTTACTACATTTACTGTCGAATTCAATTACAGAGGTTTCCCGTGTAAAGCTGTGAAATGACGAAAATACTGGTAATGTTTACAAGTCCGGGTACTTCCGGTGGCGTTTTCATGGTTCTGTGCTTTCAATTATTAAGAGTTCATGTTTACAGAGCTCAGAATTGGTGTCGAAAGCCTTGGAATGGCGAGAATAGTGTTTATGTTTACAATTTAGGAGGTTTGGCTTTGGCGTGTTTTGTGTGAATCAGTTAAAATGGTGACGGTTCTAGAAAATACTTCTAAGCAAACAGCCTAATTTTGGTAAAACTGTTAAATACACAATGAGAGTTCCCAGAAATGATTAAGAACGTGTAATAAACACCTCAAGTACACGTAAATAGATTCTTACTACATTTACTGTCGAATTCAATCACAGAGGTTTCCCGTGGAAAGCTGTGGAATGACGAAAATACTGGTAATGTTTACAAGTCCGGGTACTTCCGGTGGCGTTTTCATGGTTTTGTGCTTTCAATTATTAAGAGTTCATGTTTACAGAGCTCAGAAGTGGTGTCTAAAGCCTTGGAATGACGAGAATAGTGTTTATGTTTACAATTAAGGAGGATTGGGTTCGGCGTTTTTTTTTTTTTTTTTAGTCAGTTAAAATGGTGACGGTTCTAGTAAATACTTCTAATTAAACTGCCTAATTTTGGTAAAAATGTTAAAATACACAATGAGAGTTCCCAGAAATGATTAAGAACGTGTAATAAACACCTCAAGTACACGTAAATAGATTCTTACTACATATACTGTCGAATTCAATTACAGAGGTTTCCCGTGTAAAGCTGTGAAATGACGAAAATACTGGTAATGTTTATAAATGCGGGTACTTCGGGTGGCGTTTCCACGGGACTGTGCTTTCAATTATTAAGAGTTCATGTTTACAGAGCTCAGAATTGGTGTGTAAAGCCTTGGAATGATGAGAATAGTGTTTATGTTTACAATTAAGGAGGATTGGGTTCGGTGTTTTTGTGTGTGATTCAGTTAAAATGGTGACGGTTCTAGAAAATACTTCTAAGCAAACTGCCTAATTTTGGTAAAACTGTTTAAAATACACAATGAGAGTTCCCAGAAATGATTAAGAACGTGTAATAAACACCTCAAGTACACGTAAATAGATTCTTACTACATTTACTGTCGAATTCAATTACAGAGGTTTCCCGTGTAAAGCTGTGAAATGACGAAAATGCTGGTAATGTTTACAAGTCCGGGTACTTCCGGTGGCGTTTTCATGGTTCTGTGCTTTCAGTTATTAAGAGTTCATGTTTACAGAGCTCAGAATTGGTGTCTAAAGCCTTGGAATGGCGAGAATAGTGTTTATGTTTACAATTTAGGAGGTTTGGCTTTGGCGTGTTTTGTGTGAATCAGTTAAAATGGTGACGGTTCTAGAAAATACTTCTAAGCAAACTGCCTAATTTTGGTAAAACTGTTAAAATACACAATGAGAGTTCCCAGAAATGATTAAGAACGTGTAATAAACACCTCAAGTACACGTAAATAGATTCTTACTACATATACTGTCGAATTCAATTACAGAGGTTTCCCGTGTAAAGCTGTGAAATGACGAAAATACTGGTAATGTTTATAAATCCGGGTACTTCGGGTGGCGTTTTCACGGGACTGTGCTTTCAATTATTAAGAGTTCATGTTTACAGAGCTCAGAATTGGTGTGTAAAGCCTTGGAATGACGAGAATAGTGTTTATGTTTACAATTAAGGAGGATTGGGTTCGGCGTTTTTGTGTGTGATTCAGTTAAAATGGTGACGGTTCTAGTAAATACTTCTAAGCAAACTGCCTAATTTTGGTAAAACTGTTAAAATACACAATGAGAGTTCCCAGAAATGATTAAGAACGTGTAATAAACACCTCAAGTACACGTAAATAGATTCTTACTACATTTACTGTCGAATTCAATTACAGAGGTTTCCGTGTAAAGCTGTGAAATGACGAAAATACTGGTAATGTTTATAAATCCGGGTACTTCGGGTGGCGTTTTCACTGGACTGTGCTTTCAATTATTAAGAGTTCATGTTTACAGAGCTCAGAATTGGTGTGTAAAGCCTTGGAATGACGAGAATAGTGTTTGTTTACAATTAAGGAGGATTGGGTTCGGTGTTTTTGTGTGTGATTCAGTTAAAATGGTGACGGTTCTAGAAAATACTTCTAAGCAAACTGCCTAATTTTGGTAAAACTGTTAAAATACACAATGAGAGTTCCCAGAAATGATTAAGAACGTGTAATAAACACCTCAAGTACACGTAAATAGATTCTTACTACATTTACTGTCGAATTCAATTACAGAGGTTTCCCGTGTAAAGCTGTGAAATGACGAAAATACTGGTAATGTTTACAAGTCCGGGTACTTCCGGTGGCGTTTTCATGGTTCTGTGCTTTCAATTATTAAGAGTTCATGTTTACAGAGCTCAGAATTGGTGTCGAAAGCCTTGGAATGGCGAGAATAGTGTTTATGTTTACAATTTAGGAGGTTTGGCTTTGGCGTGTTTTGTGTGAATCAGTTAAAATGGTGACGGTTCTAGAAAATACTTCTAAGCAAACAGCCTAATTTTGGTAAAACTGTTAAATACACAATGAGAGTTCCCAGAAATGATTAAGAACGTGTAATAAACACCTCAAGTACACGTAAATAGATTCTTACTACATTTACTGTCGAATTCAATCACAGAGGTTTCCCGTGGAAAGCTGTGGAATGACGAAAATACTGGTAATGTTTACAAGTCCGGGTACTTCCGGTGGCGTTTTCATGGTTTTGTGCTTTCAATTATTAAGAGTTCATGTTTACAGAGCTCAGAAGTGGTGTCTAAAGCCTTGGAATGACGAGAATAGTGTTTATGTTTACAATTAAGGAGGATTGGGTTCGGCGTTTTTTTTTTTTTTTTTAGTCAGTTAAAATGGTGACGGTTCTAGTAAATACTTCTAATTAAACTGCCTAATTTTGGTAAAAATGTTAAAATACACAATGAGAGTTCCCAGAAATGATTAAGAACGTGTAATAAACACCTCAAGTACACGTAAATAGATTCTTACTACATATACTGTCGAATTCAATTACAGAGGTTTCCCGTGTAAAGCTGTGAAATGACGAAAATACTGGTAATGTTTATAAATGCGGGTACTTCGGGTGGCGTTTCCACGGGACTGTGCTTTCAATTATTAAGAGTTCATGTTTACAGAGCTCAGAATTGGTGTGTAAAGCCTTGGAATGATGAGAATAGTGTTTATGTTTACAATTAAGGAGGATTGGGTTCGGTGTTTTTGTGTGTGATTCAGTTAAAATGGTGACGGTTCTAGAAAATACTTCTAAGCAAACTGCCTAATTTTGGTAAAACTGTTTAAAATACACAATGAGAGTTCCCAGAAATGATTAAGAACGTGTAATAAACACCTCAAGTACACGTAAATAGATTCTTACTACATTTACTGTCGAATTCAATTACAGAGGTTTCCCGTGTAAAGCTGTGAAATGACGAAAATGCTGGTAATGTTTACAAGTCCGGGTACTTCCGGTGGCGTTTTCATGGTTCTGTGCTTTCAGTTATTAAGAGTTCATGTTTACAGAGCTCAGAATTGGTGTCTAAAGCCTTGGAATGGCGAGAATAGTGTTTATGTTTACAATTTAGGAGGTTTGGCTTTGGCGTGTTTTGTGTGAATCAGTTAAAATGGTGACGGTTCTAGAAAATACTTCTAAGCAAACTGCCTAATTTTGGTAAAACTGTTAAAATACACAATGAGAGTTCCCAGAAATGATTAAGAACGTGTAATAAACACCTCAAGTACACGTAAATAGATTCTTACTACATTTACTGTCGAATTCAATCACAGAGGTTTCCCGTGGAAAGCTGTGTAATGACGAAAATACTGGTAATGTTTACAAGTCCGGGTACTTCCGGTGGCGTTTTCATGGTTTTGTGCTTTCAATTATTAAGAGTTCATGTTTACAGAGCTCAGAAGTGGTGTCTAAAGCCTTGGAATGATGAGAATAGTGTTTATGTTTACAATTAAGGAGGATTGGGTTAGGCGTTTTTTTTTTTTTTTTTTAGTCAGTTAAAATGGTGACGGTTCTAGTAAATACTTCTAATTAAACTGCCTAATTTTGGTAAAACTGTTAAAATACACAATGAGAGTTCCCAGAAATGATTAAGAACGTGTAATAAACACCTCAAGTACACGTAAATAGATTCTTACTACATATACTGTTGAATTCAATTACAGAGGTTTCCCGTGTAAAGCTGTGAAATGACGAAAATACTGGTAATGTTTATAAATCCGGGTACTTCGGGTGGCGTTTTCACGGGACTGTGCTTTCAATTATTAAGAGTTCATGTTTACAGAGCTCAGAATTGGTGTGTAAAGCCTTGGAATGATGAGAATAGTGTTTATGTTTACAATTAAGGAGGATTGGGTTCGGCGTTTTTGTGTGTGATTCAGTTAAAATGGTGACGGTTCTAGTAAATACTTCTAAGCAAACTGCCTAATTTTGGTAAAACTGTTAAAATACACAATGAGAGTTCCCAGAAATGATTAAGAACGTGTAATAAACACCTCAAGTACACGTAAATAGATTCTTACTACATTTACTGTCGAATTCAATTACAGAGGTTTCCGTGTAAAGCTGTGAAATGACGAAAATACTGGTAATGTTTATAAATCCGGGTACTTCGGGTGGCGTTTTCACGGGACTGTGCTTTCAATTATTAAGAGTTCATGTTTACAGAGCTCAGAATTGGTGTGTAAAGCCTTGGAATGACGAGAATAGTGTTTGTTTACAATTAAGGAGGATTGGGTTCGGTGTTTTTGTGTGTGATTCAGTTAAAATGGTGACGGTTCTAGAAAATACTTCTAAGCAAACTGCCTAATTTTGGTAAAACTGTTAAAATACACAATGAGAGTTCCCAGAAATGATTAAGAACGTGTAATAAACACCTCAAGTACACGTAAATAGATTCTTACTACATTTACTGTCGAATTCAATTACAGAGGTTTCCCGTGTAAAGCTGTGAAATGACGAAAATACTGGTAATGTTTACAAGTCCGGGTACTTCCGGTGGCGTTTTCATGGTTCTGTGCTTTCAATTATTAAGAGTTCATGTTTACAGAGCTCAGAATTGGTGTCAAAAGCCTTGGAATGGCGAGAATAGTGTTTATGTTTACAATTTAGGAGGTTTGGCTTTGGCGTGTTTTGTGTGAATCAGTTAAAATGGTGAAGGTTCTAGAAAATACTTCTAAGCAAACAGCCTAATTTTGGTAAAACTGTTAAATACACAATGAGAGTTCCCAGAAATGATTAAGAACGTGTAATAAACACCTCAAGTACACGTAAATAGATTCTTACTACATTTACTGTCGAATTCAATCACAGAGGTTTCCCGTGGAAAGCTGTGGAATGACGAAAATACTGGTAATGTTTACAAGTCCGGGTACTTCCGGTGGCGTTTTCATGGTTCTGTGCTTTCAATTATTAAGAGTTCATGTTTACAGAGCTCAGAAGTGGTGTCTAAAGCCTTGGAATGACGAGAATAGTGTTTATGTTTACAATTAAGGAGGATTGGGTTCGGCGTTTTTTTTTTTTTTTTAGTCAGTTAAAATGGTGACGGTTCTAGTAAATACTTCTAATCAAACTGCCTAATTTTGGTAAAACTGTTAAAATACACAATGAGAGTTCCCAGAAATGATTAAAAACGTGTAATAAACACCTCAAGTACACGTAAATAGATTCTTACTACATTTACTGTCGAATTCAATCACAGAGGTTTCCCGTGGAAAGCTGTGTAATGACGAAAATACTGGTAATGTTTACAAGTCCGGGTACTTCCGGTGGCGTTTTCATGGTTCTGTGCTTTCAATTATTAAGAGTTCATGTTTACAGAGCTCAGAAGTGGTGTCTAAAGCCTTGGAATGACGAGAATAGTGTTTATGTTTACAATTAAGGAGGATTGGGTTCGGCGTTTTTTTTTTTTTTTTTAGTCAGTTAAAATGGTGACGGTTCTAGTAAATACTTCTAATTAAACTGCCTAATTTTGGTAAAAATGTTAAAATACACAATGAGAGTTCCCAGAAATGATTAAGAACGTGTAATAAACACCTCAAGTACACGTAAATAGATTCTTACTACATATACTGTCGAATTCAATTACAGAGGTTTCCCGTGTAAAGCTGTGAAATGACGAAAATACTGGTAATGTTTATAAATCCGGGTACTTCGGGTGGCGTTTCCACGGGACTGTGCTTTCAATTATTAAGAGTTCATGTTTATAGAGCTCAGAATTGGTGTGTAAAGCCTTGGAATGACGAGAATAGTGTTTATGTTTACAATTAAGGAGGATTGGGTTCGGCGTTTTTGTGTGTGATTCAGTTAAAATGGTGACGGTTCTAGAAAATACTTCTAAGCAAACTGCCTAATTTTGGTAAAACTGTTTAAAATACACAATGAGAGTTCCCAGAAATGATTAAGAACGTGTAATAAACACCTCAAGTACACGTAAATAGATTCTTACTACATTTACTGTCGAATTCAATTACAGAGGTTTCCCGTGTAAAGCTGTGAAATGACGAAAATACTGGTAATGTTTACAAGTCCGGGTACTTCCGGTGGCGTTTTCATGGTTCTGTGCTTTCAATTATTAAGAGTTCATGTTTACAGAGCTCAGAATTGGTGTCTAAAGCCTTGGAATGGCGAGAATAGTGTTTATGTTTACAATTTAGGAGGTTTGGCTTTGGCGTGTTTTGTGTGAATCAGTTAAAATGGTGACGGTTCTAGAAAATACTTCTAAGCAAACAGCCTAATTTTGGTAAAACTGTTAAATACACAATGAGAGTTCCCAGAAATGATTAAGAACGTGTAATAAACACCTCAAGTACACGTAAATAGATTCTTACTACATTTACTGTCGAATTCAATCACAGAGGTTTCCCGTGGAAAGCTGTGGAATGACGAAAATACTGGTAATGTTTACAAGTCCGGGTACTTCCGGTGGCGTTTTCATGGTTCTGTGCTTTCAATTATTAAGAGTTCATGTTTACAGAGCTCAGAAGTGGTGTCTAAAGCCTTGGAATGACGAGAATAGTGTTTATGTTTACAATTAAGGAGGATTGGGTTCGGCGTTTTTTTTTTTTTTTTAGTCAGTTAAAATGGTGACGGTTCTAGTAAATACTTCTAATCAAACTGCCTAATTTTGGTAAAACTGTTAAAATACACAATGAGAGTTCCCAGAAATGATTAAAAACGTGTAATAAACACCTCAAGTACACGTAAATAGATTCTTACTACATTTACTGTCGAATTCAATCACAGAGGTTTCCCGTGGAAAGCTGTGTAATGACGAAAATACTGGTAATGTTTACAAGTCCGGGTACTTCCGGTGGCGTTTTCATGGTTTTGTGCTTTCAATTATTAAGAGTTCATGTTTACAGAGCTCAGAAGTGGTGTCTAAAGCCTTGGAATGACGAGAATAGTGTTTATGTTTACAATTAAGGAGGATTGGGTTCGGCGTTTTTTTTTTTTTTTTTAGTCAGTTAAAATGGTGACGGTTCTAGTAAATACTTCTAATTAAACTGCCTAATTTTGGTAAAAATGTTAAAATACACAATGAGAGTTCCCAGAAATGATTAAGAACGTGTAATAAACACCTCAAGTACACGTAAATAGATTCTTACTACATATACTGTCTAATTCAATTACAGAGGTTTCCCGTGTAAAGCTGTGAAATGACGAAAATACTGGTAATGTTTATAAATGCGGGTACTTCGGGTGGCGTTTCCACGGGACTGTGCTTTCAATTATTAAGAGTTCATGTTTACAGAGCTCAGAATTGGTGTGTAAAGCCTTGGAATGATGAGAATAGTGTTTATGTTTACAATTAAGGAGGATTGGGTTCGGTGTTTTTGTGTGTGATTCAGTTAAAATGGTGACGGTTCTAGAAAATACTTCTAAGCAAACTGCCTAATTTTGGTAAAACTGTTAAAATACACAATGAGAGTTCCCAGAAATGATTAAGAACGTGTAATAAACACCTCAAGTACACGTAAATAGATTCTTACTACATTTACTGTCGAATTCAATTACAGAGGTTTCCCGTGTAAAGCTGTGAAATGACGAAAATACTGGTAATGTTTACAAGTCCGGGTACTTCCGGTGGCGTTTTCATGGTTCTGTGCTTTCAATTATTAAGAGTTCATGTTTACAGAGCTCAGAAGTGGTGTCTAAAGCCTTGGAATGGCGAGAATAGTGTTTATGTTTACAATTTAGGAGGTTTGGCTTTGGCGTGTTTTGTGTGAATCAGTTAAAATGGTGACGGTTCTAGAAAATACTTCTAAGCAAACTGCCTAATTTTGGTAAAACTGTTAAAATACACAATGAGAGTTCCCAGAAATGATTAAGAACGTGTAATAAACACCTCAAGTACACGTAAATAGATTCTTACTACATTTACTGTCGAATTCAATTACAGAGGTTTCCCGTGTAAAGCTGTGGAATGACGAAAATACTGGTAATGTTTACAAGTCCGGGTACTTCCGGTGGCGTTTTCATGGTTCTGTGCTTTCAATTATTAAGAGTTCATGTTTACAGAGCTCAGAAGTGGTGTCTAAAGCCTTGGAATGACGAGAATAGTGTTTATGTTTACAATTAAGGAGGATTGGGTTCGGCGTTTTTTTTTTTTTTTTTAGTCAGTTAAAATGGTGACGGTTCTAGAAAATACTTCTAAGCAAACTGCCTAATTTTGGTAAAACTGTTTAAAATACACAATGAGAGTTCCCAGAAATGATTAAGAACGTGTAAGAAACACCTCAAGTACACGTAAATAGATTCTTACTACATTTACTGTCGAATTCAATTACAGAGGTTTCCGTGTAAAGCTGTGAAATGACGAAAATACTGGTAATGTTTATAAATCCGGGTACTTCGGGTGGCGTTTTCACGGGACTGTGCTTTCAATTATTAAGAGTTCATGTTTACAGAGCTCAGAATTGGTGTGTAAAGCCTTGGAATAACGAGAATAGTGTTTGTTTACAATTAAGGAGGATTGGGTTCGGTGTTTTTGTGTGTGATTCAGTTAAAATGGTGACGGTTCTAGAAAATACTTCTAAGCAAACTGCCTAATTTTGGTAAAACTGTTAAAATACACAATGAGAGTACCCAGAAATGATTAAGAACGTGTAATAAACACCTCAAGTACACGTAAATAGATTCTTACTACATTTACTGTCGAATTCAATTACAGAGGTTTCCCGTGTAAAGCTGTGAAATGACGAAAATACTGGTAATGTTTACAAGTCCGGGTACTTCCGGTGGCGTTTTCATGGTTCTGTGCTTTCAATTATTAAGAGTTCATGTTTACAGAGCTCAGAAGTGGTGTCTAAAGCCTTGGAATGGCGAGAATAGTGTTTATGTTTACAATTTAGGAGGTTTGGCTTTGGCGTGTTTTGTGTGAATCAGTTAAAATGGTGACGGTTCTAGAAAATACTTCTAAGCAAACTGCCTAATTTTGGTAAAACTGTTAAAATACACAATGAGAGTTCCCAGAAATGATTAAGAACGTGTAATAAACACCTCAAGTACACGTAAATAGATTCTTACTACATTTACTGTCGAATTCAATTACAGAGGTTTCCCGTGTAAAGCTGTGGAATGACGAAAATACTGGTAATGTTTACAAGTCCGGGTACTTCCGGTGGCGTTTTCATGGTTCTGTGCTTTCAATTATTAAGAGTTCATGTTTACAGAGCTCAGAAGTGGTGTCTAAAGCCTTGGAATGACGAGAATAGTGTTTATGTTTACAATTAAGGAGGATTGGGTTCGGCGTTTTTTTTTTTTTTTTTAGTCAGTTAAAATGGTGACGGTTCTAGTAAATACTTCTAATTAAACAGCCTAATTTTGGTAAAACTGTTAAAATACACAATGAGAGTTCCCAGAAATGATTAAGAACGTGTAATAAACACCTCAAGTACACGTAAATAGATTCTTACTACATATACTGTCGAATTCAATTACAGAGGTTTCCCGTGTAAAGCTGTGAAATGACGAAAATACTGGTAATGTTTATAAATCCGGGTACTTCGGGTGGCGTTTCCACGGGACTGTGCTTTCAATTATTAAGAGTTCATGTTTATAGAGCTCAGAATTGGTGTGTAAAGCCTTGGAATGACGAGAATAGTGTTTATGTTTACAATTAAGGAGGATTGGGTTCGGCGTTTTTGTGTGTGATTCAGTTAAAATGGTGACGGTTCTAGAAAATACTTCTAAGCAAACTGCCTAATTTTGGTAAAACTGTTTAAAATACACAATGAGAGTTCCCAGAAATGATTAAGAACGTGTAATAAACACCTCAAGTACACGTAAATAGATTCTTACTACATTTACTGTCGAATTCAATTACAGAGGTTTCCCGTGTAAAGCTGTGAAATGACGAAAATGCTGGTAATGTTTACAAGTCCGGGTACTTCCGGTGGCGTTTTCATGGTTCTGTGCTTTCAATTATTAAGAGTTCATGTTTACAGAGCTCAGAATTGGTGTCTAAAGCCTTGGAATGGCGAGAATAGTGTTTATGTTTACAATTAAGGAGGATTGGGTTCGGTGTTTTTGTGTGTGATTCAGTTAAAATGGTGACGGTTCTAGAAAATACTTCTAAGCAAACTGCCTAATTTTGGTAAAACTGTTAAAATACACAATGAGAGTTCCCAGAAATGATTAAGAACGTGTAATAAACACCTCAAGTACACGTAAATAGATTCTTACTACATTTACTGTCGAATTCAATTACAGAGGTTTCCCGTGTAAAGCTGTGAAATGACGAAAATACTGGTAATGTTTACAAGTCCGGGTACTTCCGGTGGCGTTTTCATGGTTCTGTGCTTTCAATTATTAAGAGTTCATGTTTACAGAGCTCAGAATTGGTGTCTAAAGCCTTGGAATGGCGAGAATAGTGTTTATGTTTACAATTTAGGAGGTTTGGCTTTGGCGTGTTTTGTGTGAATCAGTTAAAATGGTGACGGTTCTAGAAAATACTTCTAAGCAAACTGCCTAATTTTGGTAAAACTGTTAAAATACACAATGAGAGTTCCCAGAAATGATTAAGAACGTGTAATAAACACCTCAAGTACACGTAAATAGATTCTTACTACATTTACTGTCGAATTCAATTACAGAGGTTTCCCGTGTAAAGCTGTGGAATGACGAAAATACTGGTAATGTTTACAAGTCCGGGTACTTCCGGTGGCGTTTTCATGGTTCTGTGCTTTCAATTATTAAGAGTTCATGTTTACAGAGCTCAGAAGTGGTGTCTAAAGCCTTGGAATGACGAGAATAGTGTTTATGTTTACAATTAAGGAGGGTTGGGTTCGGCGTTTTTTTTTTTTTTTTTAGTCAGTTAAAATGGTGACGGTTCTAGTAAATACTTCTAATTAAACTGCCTAATTTTGGTAAAACTGTTAAAATACACAATGAGAGTTCCCAGAAATGATTAAGAACGTGTAATAAACACCTCAAGTACACGTAAATAGATTCTTACTACATATACTGTCGAATTCAATTACAGAGGTTTCCCGTGTAAAGCTGTGAAATGACGAAAATACTGGTAATGTTTATAAATCCGGGTACTTCGGGTGGCGTTTCCATGGGACTGTGCTTTCAATTATTAAGAGTTCATGTTTATAGAGCTCAGAATTGGTGTGTAAAGCCTTGGAATGACGAGAATAGTGTTTATGTTTACAATTAAGGAGGATTGGGTTCGGCGTTTTTGTGTGTGATTCAGTTAAAATGGTGACGGTTCTAGAAAATACTTCTAAGCAAACTGCCTAATTTTGGTAAAACTGTTTAAAGTACACAATGAGAGTTCCCAGAAATGATTAAGAACGTGTAATAAACACCTCAAGTACACGTAAATAGATTCTTACTACATTTACTGTCGAATTCAATTACAGAGGTTTCCCGTGTAAAGCTGTGAAATGACGAAAATGCTGGTAATGTTTACAAGTCCGGGTACTTCCGGTGGCGTTTTCATGGTTCTGTGCTTTCAATTATTAAGAGTTCATGTTTACAGAGCTCAGAATTGGTGTCTAAAGCCTTGGAATGGCGAGAATAGTGTTTATGTTTACAATTTAGGAGGTTTGGCTTTGGCGTGTTTTGTGTGAATCAGTTAAAATGGTGACGGTTCTAGAAAATACTTCTAAGCAAACTGCCTAATTTTGGTAAAACTGTTAAAATACACAATGAGAGTTCCCAGAAATGATTAAGAACGTGTAATAAACACCTCAAGTACACGTAAATAGATTCTTGCTACATTTACTGTCGAATTCAATCACAGAGGTTTCCCGTGGAAAGCTGTGTAATGACGAAAATACTGGTAATGTTTACAAGTCCGGGTACTTCCGGTGGCGTTTTCATGGTTTTGTGCTTTCAATTATTAAGAGTTCATGTTTACAGAGCTCAGAAGTGGTGTCTAAAGCCTTGGAATGATGAGAATAGTGTTTATGTTTACAATTAAGGAGGATTGGGTTAAGCGTTTTTTTTTTTTTTTTTAGTCAGTTAAAATGGTGACGGTTCTAGTAAATACTTCTAATTAAACTGCCTAATTTTGGTAAAACTGTTAAAATACACAATGAGAGTTCCCAGAAATGATTAAGAACGTGTAATAAACACCTCAAGTACACGTAAATAGATTCTTACTACATATACTGTCGAATTCAATTACAGAGGTTTCCCGTGTAAAGCTGTGAAATGACGAAAATACTGGTAATGTTTATAAATCCGGGTACTTCGGGTGGCGTTTTCACGGGACTGTGCTTTCAATTATTAAGAGTTCATGTTTACAGAGCTCAGAATTGGTGTGTAAAGCCTTGGAATGATGAGAATAGTGTTTATGTTTACAATTAAGGAGGATTGGGTTCGGCGTTTTTGTGTGTGATTCAGTTAAAATGGTGACGGTTCTAGTAAATACTTCTAAGCAAACTGCCTAATTTTGGTAAAACTGTTAAAATACACAATGAGAGTTCCCAGAAATGATTAAGAACGTGTAATAAACACCTCAAGTACACGTAAATAGATTCTTACTACATTTACTGTCGAATTCAATTACAGAGGTTTCCGTGTAAAGCTGTGAAATGACGAAAATACTGGTAATGTTTATAAATCCGGGTACTTCGGGTGGCGTTTTCACGGGACTGTGCTTTCAATTATTAAGAGTTCATGTTTACAGAGCTCAGAATTGGTGTGTAAAGCCTTGGAATGACGAGAATAGTGTTTGTTTACAATTAAGGAGGATTGGGTTCGGTGTTTTTGTGTGTGATTCAGTTAAAATGGTGACGGTTCTAGAAAATACTTCTAAGCAAACTGCCTAATTTTGGTAAAACTGTTAAAATACACAATGAGAGTTCCCAGAAATGATTAAGAACGTGTAATAAACACCTCAAGTACACGTAAATAGATTCTTACTACATTTACTGTCGAATTCAATTACAGAGGTTTCCCGTGTAAAGCTGTGAAATGACGAAAATACTGGTAATGTTTACAAGTCCGGGTACTTCCGGTGGCGTTTTCATGGTTCTGTGCTTTCAATTATTAAGAGTTCATGTTTACAGAGCTCAGAATTGGTGTCGAAAGCCTTGGAATGGCGAGAATAGTGTTTATGTTTACAATTTAGGAGGTTTGGCTTTGGCGTGTTTTGTGTGAATCAGTTAAAATGGTGAAGGTTCTAGAAAATACTTCTAAGCAAACAGCCTAATTTTGGTAAAACTGTTAAATACACAATGAGAGTTCCCAGAAATGATTAAGAACGTGTAATAAACACCTCAAGTACACGTAAATAGATTCTTACTACATTTACTGTCGAATTCAATCACAGAGGTTTCCCGTGGAAAGCTGTGGAATGACGAAAATACTGGTAATGTTTACAAGTCCGGGTACTTCCGGTGGCGTTTTCATGGTTCTGTGCTTTCAATTATTAAGAGTTCATGTTTACAGAGCTCAGAAGTGGTGTCTAAAGCCTTGGAATGACGAGAATAGTGTTTATGTTTACAATTAAGGAGGATTGGGTTCGGCGTTTTTTTTTTTTTTTTAGTCAGTTAAAATGGTGACGGTTCTAGTAAATACTTCTAATCAAACTGCCTAATTTTGGTAAAACTGTTAAAATACACAATGAGAGTTCCCAGAAATGATTAAAAACGTGTAATAAACACCTCAAGTACACGTAAATAGATTCTTACTACATTTACTGTCGAATTCAATCACAGAGGTTTCCCGTGGAAAGCTGTGTAATGACGAAAATACTGGTAATGTTTACAAGTCCGGGTACTTCCGGTGGCGTTTTCATGGTTCTGTGCTTTCAATTATTAAGAGTTCATGTTTACAGAGCTCAGAAGTGGTGTCTAAAGCCTTGGAATGACGAGAATAGTGTTTATGTTTACAATTAAGGAGGATTGGGTTCGGCGTTTTTTTTTTTTTTTTTAGTCAGTTAAAATGGTGACGGTTCTAGTAAATACTTCTAATTAAACTGCCTAATTTTGGTAAAACTGTTAAAATACACAATGAGAGTTCCCAGAAATGATTAAGAACGTGTAATAAACACCTCAAGTACACGTAAATAGATTCTTACTACATATACTGTCGAATTCAATTACAGAGGTTTCCCGTGTAAAGCTGTGAAATGACGAAAATACTGGTAATGTTTATAAATCCGGGTACTTCGGGTGGCGTTTCCACGGGACTGTGCTTTCAATTATTAAGAGTTCATGTTTATAGAGCTCAGAATTGGTGTGTAAAGCCTTGGAATGACGAGAATAGTGTTTATGTTTACAATTAAGGAGGATTGGGTTCGGCGTTTTTGTGTGTGATTCAGTTAAAATGGTGACGGTTCTAGAAAATACTTCTAAGCAAACTGCCTAATTTTGGTAAAACTGTTTAAAATACACAATGAGAGTTCCCAGAAATGATTAAGAACGTGTAATAAACACCTCAAGTACACGTAAATAGATTCTTACTACATTTACTGTCGAATTCAATTACAGAGGTTTCCCGTGTAAAGCTGTGAAATGACGAAAATACTGGTAACGTTTACAAGTCCGGGTACTTCCGGTGGCGTTTTCATGGTTCTGTGCTTTCAATTATTAAGAGTTCATGTTTACAGAGCTCAGAATTGGTGTCTAAAGCCTTGGAATGGCGAGAATAGTGTTTATGTTTACAATTTAGGAGGTTTGGCTTTGGCGTGTTTTGTGTGAATCAGTTAAAATGGTGACGGTTCTAGAAAATACTTCTAAGCAAACAGCCTAATTTTGGTAAAACTGTTAAATACACAATGAGAGTTCCCAGAAATGATTAAGAACGTGTAATAAACACCTCAAGTACACGTAAATAGATTCTTACTACATTTACTGTCGAATTCAATCACAGAGGTTTCCCGTGGAAAGCTGTGGAATGACGAAAATACTGGTAATGTTTACAAGTCCGGGTACTTCCGGTGGCGTTTTCATGGTTCTGTGCTTTCAATTATTAAGAGTTCATGTTTACAGAGCTCAGAAGTGGTGTCTAAAGCCTTGGAATGACGAGAATAGTGTTTATGTTTACAATTAAGGAGGATTGGGTTCGGCGTTTTTTTTTTTTTTTTAGTCAGTTAAAATGGTGACGGTTCTAGTAAATACTTCTAATCAAACTGCCTAATTTTGGTAAAACTGTTAAAATACACAATGAGAGTTCCCAGAAATGATTAAAAACGTGTAATAAACACCTCAAGTACACGTAAATAGATTCTTACTACATTTACTGTCGAATTCAATCACAGAGGTTTCCCGTGGAAAGCTGTGTAATGACGAAAATACTGGTAATGTTTACAAGTCCGGGTACTTCCGGTGGCGTTTTCATGGTTTTGTGCTTTCAATTATTAAGAGTTCATGTTTACAGAGCTCAGAAGTGGTGTCTAAAGCCTTGGAATGACGAGAATAGTGTTTATGTTTACAATTAAGGAGGATTGGGTTCGGCGTTTTTTTTTTTTTTTTTAGTCAGTTAAAATGGTGACGGTTCTAGTAAATACTTCTAATTAAACTGCCTAATTTTGGTAAAAATGTTAAAATACACAATGAGAGTTCCCAGAAATGATTAAGAACGTGTAATAAACACCTCAAGTACACGTAAATAGATTCTTACTACATATACTGTCTAATTCAATTACAGAGGTTTCCCGTGTAAAGCTGTGAAATGACGAAAATACTGGTAATGTTTATAAATGCGGGTACTTCGGGTGGCGTTTCCACGGGACTGTGCTTTCAATTATTAAGAGTTCATGTTTACAGAGCTCAGAATTGGTGTGTAAAGCCTTGGAATGATGAGAATAGTGTTTATGTTTACAATTAAGGAGGATTGGGTTCGGTGTTTTTGTGTGTGATTCAGTTAAAATGGTGACGGTTCTAGAAAATACTTCTAAGCAAACTGCCTAATTTTGGTAAAACTGTTAAAATACACAATGAGAGTTCCCAGAAATGATTAAGAACGTGTAATAAACACCTCAAGTACACGTAAATAGATTCTTACTACATTTACTGTCGAATTCAATTACAGAGGTTTCCCGTGTAAAGCTGTGAAATGACGAAAATACTGGTAATGTTTACAAGTCCGGGTACTTCCGGTGGCGTTTTCATGGTTCTGTGCTTTCAATTATTAAGAGTTCATGTTTACAGAGCTCAGAAGTGGTGTCTAAAGCCTTGGAATGGCGAGAATAGTGTTTATGTTTACAATTTAGGAGGTTTGGCTTTGGCGTGTTTTGTGTGAATCAGTTAAAATGGTGACGGTTCTAGAAAATACTTCTAAGCAAACTGCCTAATTTTGGTAAAACTGTTAAAATACACAATGAGAGTTCCCAGAAATGATTAAGAACGTGTAATAAACACCTCAAGTACACGTAAATAGATTCTTACTACATTTACTGTCGAATTCAATTACAGAGGTTTCCCGTGTAAAGCTGTGGAATGACGAAAATACTGGTAATGTTTACAAGTCCGGGTACTTCCGGTGGCGTTTTCATGGTTCTGTGCTTTCAATTATTAAGAGTTCATGTTTACAGAGCTCAGAAGTGGTGTCTAAAGCCTTGGAATGACGAGAATAGTGTTTATGTTTACAATTAAGGAGGATTGGGTTCGGCGTTTTTTTTTTTTTTTTTAGTCAGTTAAAATGGTGACGGTTCTAGAAAATACTTCTAAGCAAACTGCCTAATTTTGGTAAAACTGTTTAAAATACACAATGAGAGTTCCCAGAAATGATTAAGAACGTGTAAGAAACACCTCAAGTACACGTAAATAGATTCTTACTACATTTACTGTCGAATTCAATTACAGAGGTTTCCGTGTAAAGCTGTGAAATGACGAAAATACTGGTAATGTTTATAAATCCGGGTACTTCGGGTGGCGTTTTCACGGGACTGTGCTTTCAATTATTAAGAGTTCATGTTTACAGAGCTCAGAATTGGTGTGTAAAGCCTTGGAATAACGAGAATAGTGTTTGTTTACAATTAAGGAGGATTGGGTTCGGTGTTTTTGTGTGTGATTCAGTTAAAATGGTGACGGTTCTAGAAAATACTTCTAAGCAAACTGCCTAATTTTGGTAAAACTGTTAAAATACACAATGAGAGTACCCAGAAATGATTAAGAACGTGTAATAAACACCTCAAGTACACGTAAATAGATTCTTACTACATTTACTGTCGAATTCAATTACAGAGGTTTCCCGTGTAAAGCTGTGAAATGACGAAAATACTGGTAATGTTTACAAGTCCGGGTACTTCCGGTGGCGTTTTCATGGTTCTGTGCTTTCAATTATTAAGAGTTCATGTTTACAGAGCTCAGAAGTGGTGTCTAAAGCCTTGGAATGGCGAGAATAGTGTTTATGTTTACAATTTAGGAGGTTTGGCTTTGGCGTGTTTTGTGTGAATCAGTTAAAATGGTGACGGTTCTAGAAAATACTTCTAAGCAAACTGCCTAATTTTGGTAAAACTGTTAAAATACACAATGAGAGTTCCCAGAAATGATTAAGAACGTGTAATAAACACCTCAAGTACACGTAAATAGATTCTTACTACATTTACTGTCGAATTCAATTACAGAGGTTTCCCGTGTAAAGCTGTGGAATGACGAAAATACTGGTAATGTTTACAAGTCCGGGTACTTCCGGTGGCGTTTTCATGGTTCTGTGCTTTCAATTATTAAGAGTTCATGTTTACAGAGCTCAGAAGTGGTGTCTAAAGCCTTGGAATGACGAGAATAGTGTTTATGTTTACAATTAAGGAGGATTGGGTTCGGCGTTTTTTTTTTTTTTTTTAGTCAGTTAAAATGGTGACGGTTCTAGTAAATACTTCTAATTAAACAGCCTAATTTTGGTAAAACTGTTAAAATACACAATGAGAGTTCCCAGAAATGATTAAGAACGTGTAATAAACACCTCAAGTACACGTAAATAGATTCTTACTACATATACTGTCGAATTCAATTACAGAGGTTTCCCGTGTAAAGCTGTGAAATGACGAAAATACTGGTAATGTTTATAAATCCGGGTACTTCGGGTGGCGTTTCCACGGGACTGTGCTTTCAATTATTAAGAGTTCATGTTTATAGAGCTCAGAATTGGTGTGTAAAGCCTTGGAATGACGAGAATAGTGTTTATGTTTACAATTAAGGAGGATTGGGTTCGGCGTTTTTGTGTGTGATTCAGTTAAAATGGTGACGGTTCTAGAAAATACTTCTAAGCAAACTGCCTAATTTTGGTAAAACTGTTTAAAATACACAATGAGAGTTCCCAGAAATGATTAAGAACGTGTAATAAACACCTCAAGTACACGTAAATAGATTCTTACTACATTTACTGTCGAATTCAATTACAGAGGTTTCCCGTGTAAAGCTGTGAAATGACGAAAATGCTGGTAATGTTTACAAGTCCGGGTACTTCCGGTGGCGTTTTCATGGTTCTGTGCTTTCAATTATTAAGAGTTCATGTTTACAGAGCTCAGAATTGGTGTCTAAAGCCTTGGAATGGCGAGAATAGTGTTTATGTTTACAATTAAGGAGGATTGGGTTCGGTGTTTTTGTGTGTGATTCAGTTAAAATGGTGACGGTTCTAGAAAATACTTCTAAGCAAACTGCCTAATTTTGGTAAAACTGTTAAAATACACAATGAGAGTTCCCAGAAATGATTAAGAACGTGTAATAAACACCTCAAGTACACGTAAATAGATTCTTACTACATTTACTGTCGAATTCAATTACAGAGGTTTCCCGTGTAAAGCTGTGAAATGACGAAAATACTGGTAATGTTTACAAGTCCGGGTACTTCCGGTGGCGTTTTCATGGTTCTGTGCTTTCAATTATTAAGAGTTCATGTTTACAGAGCTCAGAATTGGTGTCTAAAGCCTTGGAATGGCGAGAATAGTGTTTATGTTTACAATTTAGGAGGTTTGGCTTTGGCGTGTTTTGTGTGAATCAGTTAAAATGGTGACGGTTCTAGAAAATACTTCTAAGCAAACTGCCTAATTTTGGTAAAACTGTTAAAATACACAATGAGAGTTCCCAGAAATGATTAAGAACGTGTAATAAACACCTCAAGTACACGTAAATAGATTCTTACTACATTTACTGTCGAATTCAATTACAGAGGTTTCCCGTGTAAAGCTGTGGAATGACGAAAATACTGGTAATGTTTACAAGTCCGGGTACTTCCGGTGGCGTTTTCATGGTTCTGTGCTTTCAATTATTAAGAGTTCATGTTTACAGAGCTCAGAAGTGGTGTCTAAAGCCTTGGAATGACGAGAATAGTGTTTATGTTTACAATTAAGGAGGGTTGGGTTCGGCGTTTTTTTTTTTTTTTTTAGTCAGTTAAAATGGTGACGGTTCTAGTAAATACTTCTAATTAAACTGCCTAATTTTGGTAAAACTGTTAAAATACACAATGAGAGTTCCCAGAAATGATTAAGAACGTGTAATAAACACCTCAAGTACACGTAAATAGATTCTTACTACATATACTGTCGAATTCAATTACAGAGGTTTCCCGTGTAAAGCTGTGAAATGACGAAAATACTGGTAATGTTTATAAATCCGGGTACTTCGGGTGGCGTTTCCATGGGACTGTGCTTTCAATTATTAAGAGTTCATGTTTATAGAGCTCAGAATTGGTGTGTAAAGCCTTGGAATGACGAGAATAGTGTTTATGTTTACAATTAAGGAGGATTGGGTTCGGCGTTTTTGTGTGTGATTCAGTTAAAATGGTGACGGTTCTAGAAAATACTTCTAAGCAAACTGCCTAATTTTGGTAAAACTGTTTAAAGTACACAATGAGAGTTCCCAGAAATGATTAAGAACGTGTAATAAACACCTCAAGTACACGTAAATAGATTCTTACTACATTTACTGTCGAATTCAATTACAGAGGTTTCCCGTGTAAAGCTGTGAAATGACGAAAATGCTGGTAATGTTTACAAGTCCGGGTACTTCCGGTGGCGTTTTCATGGTTCTGTGCTTTCAATTATTAAGAGTTCATGTTTACAGAGCTCAGAATTGGTGTCTAAAGCCTTGGAATGGCGAGAATAGTGTTTATGTTTACAATTTAGGAGGTTTGGCTTTGGCGTGTTTTGTGTGAATCAGTTAAAATGGTGACGGTTCTAGAAAATACTTCTAAGCAAACTGCCTAATTTTGGTAAAACTGTTAAAATACACAATGAGAGTTCCCAGAAATGATTAAGAACGTGTAATAAACACCTCAAGTACACGTAAATAGATTCTTGCTACATTTACTGTCGAATTCAATCACAGAGGTTTCCCGTGGAAAGCTGTGTAATGACGAAAATACTGGTAATGTTTACAAGTCCGGGTACTTCCGGTGGCGTTTTCATGGTTTTGTGCTTTCAATTATTAAGAGTTCATGTTTACAGAGCTCAGAAGTGGTGTCTAAAGCCTTGGAATGATGAGAATAGTGTTTATGTTTACAATTAAGGAGGATTGGGTTAAGCGTTTTTTTTTTTTTTTTTAGTCAGTTAAAATGGTGACGGTTCTAGTAAATACTTCTAATTAAACTGCCTAATTTTGGTAAAACTGTTAAAATACACAATGAGAGTTCCCAGAAATGATTAAGAACGTGTAATAAACACCTCAAGTACACGTAAATAGATTCTTACTACATATACTGTCGAATTCAATTACAGAGGTTTCCCGTGTAAAGCTGTGAAATGACGAAAATACTGGTAATGTTTATAAATCCGGGTACTTCGGGTGGCGTTTTCACGGGACTGTGCTTTCAATTATTAAGAGTTCATGTTTACAGAGCTCAGAATTGGTGTGTAAAGCCTTGGAATGACGAGAATAGTGTTTATGTTTACAATTAAGGAGGATTGGGTTCGGCGTTTTTGTGTGTGATTCAGTTAAAATGGTGACGGTTCTAGTAAATACTTCTAAGCAAACTGCCTAATTTTGGTAAAACTGTTAAAATACACAATGAGAGTTCCCAGAAATGATTAAGAACGTGTAATAAACACCTCAAGTACACGTAAATAGATTCTTACTACATTTACTGTCGAATTCAATTACAGAGGTTTCCGTGTAAAGCTGTGAAATGACGAAAATACTGGTAATGTTTATAAATCCGGGTACTTCGGGTGGCGTTTTCACGGGACTGTGCTTTCAATTATTAAGAGTTCATGTTTACAGAGCTCAGAATTGGTGTGTAAAGCCTTGGAATGACGAGAATAGTGTTTGTTTACAATTAAGGAGGATTGGGTTCGGCGTTTTTGTGTGTGATTCAGTTAAAATGGTGACGGTTCTAGAAAATACTTCTAAGCAAACTGCCTAATTTTGGTAAAACTGTTAAAATACACAATGAGAGTTCCCAGAAATGATTAAGAACGTGTAATAAACACCTCAAGTACACGTAAATAGATTCTTACTACATTTACTGTCGAATTCAATTACAGAGGTTTCCCGTGTAAAGCTGTGAAATGATGAAAATACTGGTAATGTTTACAAGTCCGGGTACTTCCGGTGGCGTTTTCATGGTTCTGTGCTTTCAATTATTAAGAGTTCATGTTTACAGAGCTCAGAATTGGTGTCTAAAGCCTTGGAATGGCGAGAATAGTGTTTATGTTTACAATTTAGGAGGTTTGGCTTTGGCGTGTTTTGTGTGAATCAGTTAAAATGGTGACGGTTCTAGAAAATACTTCTAAGCAAACTGCCTAATTTTGGTAAAACTGTTAAAATACACAATGAGAGTTCCCAGAAATGATTAAGAACGTGTAATAAACACCTCAAGTACACGTAAATAGATTCTTACTACATTTACTGTCGAATTCAATTACAGAGGTTTCCCGTGTAAAGCTGTGGAATGACGAAAATACTGGTAATGTTTACAAGTCCGGGTACTTCCGGTGGCGTTTTCATGGTTCTGTGCTTTCAATTATTAAGAGTTCATGTTTACAGAGCTCAGAAGTGGTGTCTAAAGCCTTGGAATGACGAGAATAGTGTTTATGTTTACAATTAAGGAGGATTGGGTTCGGCGTTTTTTTTTTTTTTTTTAGTCAGTTAAAATGGTGACGGTTCTAGAAAATACTTCTAAGCAAACTGCCTAATTTTGGTAAAACTGTTTAAAATACACAATGAGAGTTCCCAGAAATGATTAAGAACGTGTAATAAACACCTCAAGTACACGTAAATAGATTCTTACTACATTTACTGTCGAATTCAATTACAGAGGTTTCCCGTGTAAAGCTGTGAAATGACGAAAATACTGGTAATGTTTATAAATCCGGGTACTTCGGGTGGCGTTTCCACGGGACTGTGCTTTCAATTATTAAGAGTTCATGTTTTCAGAGCTCAGAATTGATGTGTAAAGCCTTGGAATGACGAGAATAGTGTTTATGTTTACAATTAAGGAGGATTGGGTTCGGCGTTTTTGTGTGTGATTCAGTTAAAATGGTGACGGTTCTAGAAAATACTTCTAAGCAAACTGCCTAATTTTGGTAAAACTGTTTAAAATACACAATGAGAGTTCCCAGAAATGATTAAGAACGTGTAATAAACACCTCAAGTACACGTAAATAGATTCTTACTACATATACTGTCGAATTCAATTACAGAGGTTTCCCGTGTAAAGCTGTGAAATGACGAAAATGCTGGTAATGTTTACAAGTCCGGGTACTTCCGGTGGCGTTTTCATGGTTCTGTGCTTTCAATTATTAAGAGTTCATGTTTACAGAGCTCAGAATTGGTGTCTAAAGCCTTGGAATGGCGAGAATAGTGTTTATGTTTACAATTAAGGAGGATTGGGTTCGGTGTTTTTGTGTGTGATTCAGTTAAAATGGTGACGGTTCTAGAAAATACTTCTAAGCAAACTGCCTAATTTTGGTAAAACTGTTAAAATACACAATGAGAGTTCCCAGAAATGATTAAGAACGTGTAATAAACACCTCAAGTACACGTAAATAGATTCTTACTACATTTACTGTCGAATTCAATTACAGAGGTTTCCCGTGTAAAGCTGTGAAATGACGAAAATACTGGTAATGTTTACAAGTCCGGGTACTTCCGGTGGCGTTTTCATGGTTCTGTGCTTTCAATTATTAAGAGTTCATGTTTACAGAGCTCAGAATTGGTGTCTAAAGCCTTGGAATGGCGAGAATAGTGTTTATGTTTACAATTTAGGAGGTTTGGCTTTGGCGTGTTTTGTGTGAATCAGTTAAAATGGTGACGGTTCTAGAAAATACTTCTAAGCAAACTGCCTAATTTTGGTAAAACTGTTAAAATACACAATGAGAGTTCCCAGAAATGATTAAGAACGTGTAATAAACACCTCAAGTACACGTAAATAGATTCTTACTACATTTACTGTCGAATTCAATTACAGAGGTTTCCCGTGTAAAGCTGTGGAATGACGAAAATACTGGTAATGTTTACAAGTCCGGGTACTTCCGGTGGCGTTTTCATGGTTCTGTGCTTTCAATTATTAAGAGTTCATGTTTACAGAGCTCAGAAGTGGTGTCTAAAGCCTTGGAATGACGAGAATAGTGTTTATGTTTACAATTAAGGAGGGTTGGGTTCGGCGTTTTTTTTTTTTTTTTTAGTCAGTTAAAATGGTGATGGTTCTAGTAAATACTTCTAATTAAACTGCCTAATTTTGGTAAAACTGTTAAAATACACAATGAGAGTTCCCAGAAATGATTAAGAACGTGTAATAAACACCTCAAGTACACGTAAATAGATTCTTACTACATATACTGTCGAATTCAATTACAGAGGTTTCCCGTGTAAAGCTGTGAAATGACGAAAATACTGGTAATGTTTATAAATCCGGGTACTTCGGGTGGCGTTTCCATGGGACTGTGCTTTCAATTATTAAGAGTTCATGTTTATAGAGCTCAGAATTGGTGTGTAAAGCCTTGGAATGACGAGAATAGTGTTTATGTTTACAATTAGGAGGATTGGGTTCGGCGTTTTTGTGTGTGATTCAGTTAAAATGGTGACGGTTCTAGAAAATACTTCTAAGCAAACTGCCTAATTTTGGTAAAACTGTTTAAAGTACACAATGAGAGTTCCCAGAAATGATTAAGAACGTGTAATAAACACCTCAAGTACACGTAAATAGATTCTTACTACATTTACTGTCGAATTCAATTACAGAGGTTTCCCGTGTAAAGCTGTGAAATGACGAAAATGCTGGTAATGTTTACAAGTCCGGGTACTTCCGGTGGCGTTTTCATGGTTCTGTGCTTTCAATTATTAAGAGTTCATGTTTACAGAGCTCAGAATTGGTGTCTAAAGCCTTGGAATGGCGAGAATAGTGTTTATGTTTACAATTTAGGAGGTTTGGCTTTGGCGTGTTTTGTGTGAATCAGTTAAAATGGTGACGGTTCTAGAAAATACTTCTAAGCAAACTGCCTAATTTTGGTAAAACTGTTAAAATACACAATGAGAGTTCCCAGAAATGATTAAGAACGTGTAATAAACACCTCAAGTACACGTAAATAGATTCTTGCTACATTTACTGTCGAATTCAATCACAGAGGTTTCCCGTGGAAAGCTGTGTAATGACGGAAATACTGGTAATGTTTACAAGTCCGGGTACTTCCGGTGGCGTTTTCATGGTTTTGTGCTTTCAATTATTAAGAGTTCATGTTTACAGAGCTCAGAAGTGGTGTCTAAAGCCTTGGAATGATGAGAATAGTGTTTATGTTTACAATTAAGGAGGATTGGGTTAGGCGTTTTTTTTTTTTTTTTTAGTCAGTTAAAATGGTGACGGTTCTAGTAAATACTTCTAATTAAACTGCCTAATTTTGGTAAAACTGTTAAAATACACAATGAGAGTTCCCAGAAATGATTAAGAACGTGTAATAAACACCTCAAGTACACGTAAATAGATTCTTACTACATATACTGTCGAATTCAATTACAGAGGTTTCCCGTGTAAAGCTGTGAAATGACGAAAATACTGGTAATGTTTATAAATCCGGGTACTTCGGGTGGCGTTTTCACGGGACTGTGCTTTCAATTATTAAGAGTTCATGTTTACAGAGCTCAGAATTGGTGTGTAAAGCCTTGGAATGACGAGAATAGTGTTTATGTTTACAATTAAGGAGGATTGGGTTCGGCGTTTTTGTGTGTGATTCAGTTAAAATGGTGACGGTTCTAGTAAATACTTCTAAGCAAACTGCCTAATTTTGGTAAAACTGTTAAAATACACAATGAGAGTTCCCAGAAATGATTAAGAACGTGTAATAAACACCTCAAGTACACATAAATAGATTCTTACTACATTTACTGTCGAATTCAATTACAGAGGTTTCCGTGTAAAGCTGTGAAATGACGAAAATACTGGTAATGTTTATAAATCCGGGTACTTCGGGTGGCGTTTTCACGGGACTGTGCTTTCAATTATTAAGAGTTCATGTTTACAGAGCTCAGAATTGGTGTGTAAAGCCTTGGAATGACGAGAATAGTGTTTGTTTACAATTAAGGAGGATTGGGTTCGGCGTTTTTGTGTGTGATTCAGTTAAAATGGTGACGGTTCTAGAAAATACTTCTAAGCAAACTGCCTAATTTTGGTAAAACTGTTAAAATACACAATGAGAGTTCCCAGAAATGATTAAGAACGTGTAATAAACACCTCAAGTACACGTAAATAGATTCTTACTACATTTACTGTCGAATTCAATTACAGAGGTTTCCCGTGTAAAGCTGTGAAATGATGAAAATACTGGTAATGTTTACAAGTCCGGGTACTTCCGGTGGCGTTTTCATGGTTCTGTGCTTTCAATTATTAAGAGTTCATGTTTACAGAGCTCAGAATTGGTGTCTAAAGCCTTGGAATGGCGAGAATAGTGTTTATGTTTACAATTTAGGAGGTTTGGCTTTGGCGTGTTTTGTGTGAATCAGTTAAAATGGTGACGGTTCTAGAAAATACTTCTAAGCAAACTGCCTAATTTTGGTAAAACTGTTAAAATACACAATGAGAGTTCCCAGAAATGATTAAGAACGTGTAATAAACACCTCAAGTACACGTAAATAGATTCTTACTACATTTACTGTCGAATTCAATTACAGAGGTTTCCCGTGTAAAGCTGTGGAATGACGAAAATACTGGTAATGTTTACAAGTCCGGGTACTTCCGGTGGCGTTTTCATGGTTCTGTGCTTTCAATTATTAAGAGTTCATGTTTACAGAGCTCAGAAGTGGTGTCTAAAGCCTTGGAATGACGAGAATAGTGTTTATGTTTACAATTAAGGAGGATTGGGTTCGGCGTTTTTTTTTTTTTTTTTAGTCAGTTAAAATGGTGACGGTTCTAGAAAATACTTCTAAGCAAACTGCCTAATTTTGGTAAAACTGTTTAAAATACACAATGAGAGTTCCCAGAAATGATTAAGAACGTGTAATAAACACCTCAAGTACACGTAAATAGATTCTTACTACATTTACTGTCGAATTCAATTACAGAGGTTTCCCGTGTAAAGCTGTGAAATGACGAAAATACTGGTAATGTTTATAAATCCGGGTACTTCGGGTGGCGTTTCCACGGGACTGTGCTTTCAATTATTAAGAGTTCATGTTTTCAGAGCTCAGAATTGATGTGTAAAGCCTTGGAATGATGAGAATTGTGTTTATGTTTACAATTAAGGAGGATTGGGTTCGGCGTTTTTGTGTGTGATTCAGTTAAAATGGTGACGGTTCTAGAAAATACTTCTAAGCAAACTGCCTAATTTTGGTAAAACTGTTTAAAATACACAATGAGAGTTCCCAGAAATGATTAAGAACGTGTAATAAACACCTCAAGTACACGTAAATAGATTCTTACTACATTTACTGTCGAATTCAATTACAGAGGTTTCCCGTGTAAAGCTGTGAAATGACGAAAATACTGGTAATGTTTACAAGTCCGGGTACATCCGGTGGCGTTTTCATGGTTCTGTGCTTTCAATTATTAAGAGTTCATGTTTACAGAGCTCAGAATTGGTGTCTAAAGCCTTGGAATGGCGAGAATAGTGTTTATGTTTACAATTTAGGAGGTTTGGCTTTGGCGTGTTTTGTGTGAATCAGTTAAAATGGTGACGGTTCTAGAAAATACTTCTAAGCAAACAGCCTAATTTTGGTAAAACTGTTAAATACACAATGAGAGTTCCCAGAAATGATTAAGAACGTGTAATAAACACCTCAAGTACACGTAAATAGATTCTTACTACATTTACTGTCGAATTCAATCACAGAGGTTTCCCGTGTAAAGCTGTGGAATGACGAAAATACTGGTAATGTTTACAAGTCCGGGTACTTCCGGTGGCGTTTTCATGGTTCTGTGCTTTCAATTATTGAGAGTTCATGTTTACAGAGCTCAGAAGTGGTGTCTAAAGCCTTGGAATGGCGAGAATAGTGTTTATGTTTACAATTTAGGAGGTTTGGCTTTGGCGTGTTTTGTGTGAATCAGTTAAAATGGTGACGGTTCTAGAAAATACTTCTAAGCAAACTGCCTAATTTTGGTAAAACTGTTAAAATACACAATGAGAGTTCCCAGAAATGATTAAGAACGTGTAATAAACACCTCAAGTACACGTAAATAGATTCTTACTACATTTACTGTCGAATTCAATCACAGAGGTTTCCCATGGAAAGCTGTGTAATGACGAAAATACAGGTAATGTTTACAAGTCCGGGTACTTCCGGTGGCGTTTTCATGGTTCTGTGCTTTCAATTATTAAGAGTTCATGTTTACAGAGCTCAGAAGTGGTGTCTAAAGCCTTGGAATGACGAGAATAGTGTTTGTTTACAATTAAGGAGGATTGGGTTCGGCGTTTTTTTTTTTTTTTTTAGTCAGTTAAAATGGTGACGGTTCTAGTAAATACTTCTAAGCAAACTGCCTAATTTTGGTAAAAATGTTAAAATACACAATGAGAGTTCCCAGAAATGATTAAGAACGTGTAATAAACACCTCAAGTACACGTAAATAGATTCTTACTACATTTACTGTCGAATTCAATTACAGAGGTTTCCCGTGTAAAGCTGTGAAATGACGAAAATACTGGTAATGTTTACAAGTCCGGTTACTTCCGGTGGCGTTTTCATGGTTCTGTGCTTTCAATTATTAAGAGCTCATGTTTACAGAGCTCAGAATTGGTGTCTAAAGCCTTGGAATGGCGAGAATAGTGTTTATGTTTACAATTTAGGAGGTTTGGCTTTGGCGTGTTTTGTGTGAATCAGTTAAAATGGTGACGGTTCTAGAAAATACTTCTAAGCAAACTGCCTAATTTTGGTAAAACTGTTAAAATACACAATGAGAGTTCCCAGAAATGATTAAGAACGTGTAATAAACACCTCAAGTACACGTAAATAGATTCTTACTACATTTACTGTCAAATTCAATTACAGAGGTTTCCCGTGTAAAGCTGTGAAATGACGAAAATACTGGTAATGTTTACAAGTCCGGGTACTTCCGGTGGCGTTTTCATGTTTCTGTGCTTTCAATTATTAAGAGTTCATGTTTACAGAGCTCAGAAGTGGTGTCTAAAGCCTTGGAATGGCGAGAATAGTGTTTATGTTTACAATTTAGGAGGTTTGGCTTTGGCGTGTTTTGTGTGAATCAGTTAAAATGGTGACGGTTCTAGAAAATACTTCTAAGCAAACTGCCTAATTTTGGTAAAACTGTTAAAATACACAATGAGAGTTCCCAGAAATGATTAAGAACGTGTAATAAACACCTCAAGTACACGTAAATAGATTCTTACTACATTTACTGTCGAATTCAATCACAGAGGTTTCCCGTGTAAAGCTGTGGAATGACGAAAATACTGGTAATGTTTACAAGTCCGGGTACTTCCGGTGGCGTTTTCATGGTTCTGTGCTTTCAATTATTCAGAGTTCATGTTTACAGAGCTCAGAAGTGGTGTCTAAAGCCTTGGAATGACGAGAATAGTGTTTATGTTTACAATTAAGGAGGATTGGGTTCGGCGTTTTTTTTTTTTTTTAGTCAGTTAAAATGGTGACGGTTCTAGTAAATACTTCTAAGCAAACTGCCTAATTTTGGTAAAACTGTTAAAATACACAATGAGAGTTCCCAGAAATGATTAAGAACGTGTAATAAACACCTCAAGTACACATAAATAGATTCTTACTACATATACTGTCGAATTCAATTACAGAGGTTTCCCGTGTAAAGCTGTGAAATGAGGAAAATACTGGTAATGTTTATAAATCCGGGTACTTCGGGTGGCGTTTTCACGGGACTGTGCTTTCAATTATTAAGAGTTCATGTTTACAGAGCTCAGAGTAGCTGTCTAAAGCCTTGGAATGACGAGAATAGTGTTTATGTTTACAATTAAGGAGGATTGGGTTCGGCGTTTTTTTGTTGTGATTCAGTTAAAATGGTGACGGTTCAAGTAAATACTTCTAAGCAAACTGCCTCATTTTGCTCAAACTGTTAAAATACACAATGATAGTTTCCAGAAATGATTAAAAACATGGAAGAAACACTTCAAGTACACGTAAACAGATTCTTACTACATTTACTGTCGAATTCAATCACGGAGGTTTCCAGTGGAAAGCTGTGAAATGACGAAAATACTGGTAATGTTTACAAATACGGGTACTTCGGGTGGCGTTTTCACGGGACTGTGCTTTCAATTATTAAGAGTTCATTTTTAACAGAGCTCAGAATTGGTGTGTAAAGCCTTGGAATGACGAGAATAGTGTTTATGTTTACAATATAGGAGGATTGGGTTCGGCGTTTTTTTGTTGTGATTCAGTTAAAATGGTGACGGTTCAAGTAAATACTTCTAAGCAAACTGCCTCATTTTGCTCAAACTGTTAAAATACACAATGATAGTTTCCAGAAATGATTAAAAACATGGAAGAAACACTTCAAGTACACCTAAACAGATTCTTACTACATTTACTGTCGAATTCAATCACGGAGGTTTCCAGTGGAAAGCTGTGAAATGACGAAAATACTGGTAATGTTTACAAATACGGGTACTTCGGGTGGCGTTTTCACGGGACTGTGCTTTCAATTATTAAGAGTTCATTTTTACAGAGCTCAGAATTGGTGTGTAAAGCCGTGGAATGACGAGAATAGTGTTTATGTTTACAATATAGGAGGATTGGGTTCGGCGTTTTTGTGTGTGATTCAGTTAAAATGGTGACGGTTTCAGTAAATACTTCTAAGCAAACTGCCTCATTTTGCTAAAACTGTTAAAATACACAATGATAGTTTCCAGAAATGATTAAAAACATGGAAGAAACACTTCAAGTACACGTAAACAGATTCTTACTACATTTAATGTCGTATTCAATCACGGAGTTTTCCAGGGGAAAGCTGTGGAATGACGAAAATACTCTTAATGTTTACAAGTCCGGGTACTTCCGGTGGCGTTTTCACGGTTCTGTGCTTTCAGTTATTAAGAGTTCATGTTTACAGAGCTCAGAATTGGTGTCTAAAGCCTTGGAATGGCGAGAATAGTGTTTATGTTTACAATTTAGGAGGTTTGGCTTTGGCGTGTTTTGTGTGAATCAGTTAAAATGGTGACGGTTCTAGAAAATACTTCTAAGCAAACTGCCTAATTTTGGTAAAACTGTTAAAATACACAATGAGAGTTCCCAGAAATGATTAAGAACGTGTAATAAACACCTCAAGTACACGTAAATAGATTCTTACTACATTTACTGTCGAATTCAATCACAGAGGTTTCCCGTGTAAAGCTGTGGAATGACGAAAATACTGGTAATGTTTACAAGTCCGGGTACTTCCGGTGGCGTTTTCATGGTTCTGTGCTTTCAATTATTAAGAGTTCATGTTTACAGAGCTCAGAAGTGGTGTCTAAAGCCTTGGAATGACGAGAATAGTGTTTATGTTTACAATTAAGGAGGATTGGGTTCGGCGTTTTTTTTTTTTTTTTAGTCAGTTAAAATGGTGACGGTTCTAGTAAATACTTCTAATCAAACTGCCTAATTTTGGTAAAACTGTTAAAATACACAATGAGAGTTCCCAGAAATGATTAAGAACGTGTAATAAACACCTCAAGTACACGTAAATAGATTCTTACTACATTTACTGTCGAATTCAATCACAGAGGTTTCCCGTGGAAAGCTGTGTAATGACGAAAATACTGGTAATGTTTACAAGTCTGGGTACTTCCGGTGGCGTTTTCATGGTTCTGTGCTTTCAATTATTAAGAGTTCATGTTTACAGAGCTCAGAAGTGGTGTCTAAAGCCTTGGAATGACGAGAATAGTGTTTATGTTTACAATTAAGGAGGATTGGGTTCGGCGTTTTTTTTTTTTTTTAGTCAGTTAAAATGGTGACGGTTCTAGTAAATACTTCTAATCAAACTGCCTAATTAATGGTAAAACTGTTAAAATACACAATGAGAGTTCCCAGAAATGATTAAGAACGTGTAATAAACACCTCAAGTACACGTAAATAGATTCTTACTACATATACTGTCGAATTCAATTACAGAGGTTTCCCATGTAAAGCTGTGAAATGACGAAAATACTGGTAATGTTTATAAATCCGGGTACTTCGGGTGGCGTTTTCACGGGACTGTGCTTTCAATTATTAAGAGTTCATGTTTACAGAGCTCAGAGTAGGTGTGTAAAGCCTTGGAATGACGAGAATAGTGTTTATGTTTACAATTAAGGAGGATTGGGTTCGGCGTTTTTGTGTGTGATTCAGTTAAAATGGTGATGGTTCTAGAAAATACTTCTAAGCAAACTGCCTAATTTTGGTAAAACTGTTAAAATACACAATGAGAGTTCCCAGAAATGATTAAGAACGTGTAATAAACACCTCAAGTACACGTAAATAGATTCTTACTACATTTACTGTCGAATTCAATTACAGAGGTTTCCCGTGTAAAGCTGTGAAATGACGAAAATACTGGTAATGTTTACAAGTCCGGGTACTTCCGGTGGCGTTTTCATGGTTCTGTGCTTTCAATTATTAAGAGTTCATGTTTACAGAGCTCAGAAGTGGTGTCTAAAGCCTTGGAATGGCGAGAATAGTGTTTATGTTTACAATTTAGGAGGTTTGGCTTTGGCGTGTTTTGTGTGAATCAGTTAAAATGGTGACGGTTCTAGAAAATACTTCTAAGCAAACTGCCTAATTTTGGTAAAACTGTTAAAATACACAATGAGAGTTCCCAGAAATGATTAAGAACGTGTAATAAACACCTCAAGTACACGTAAATAGATTCTTACTACATTTACTGTCGAATTCAATCACAGAGGTTTCCCGTGTAAAGCTGTGGAATGACGAAAATACTGGTAATGTTTACAAGTCCGGGTACTTCCGGTGGCGTTTTCATGGTTCTGTGCTTTCAATTATTAAGAGTTCATGTTTACAGAGCTCAGAAGTGGTGTCTAAAGCCTTGGAATGACGAGAATAGTGTTTATGTTTACAATTAAGGAGGATTGGGTTCGGCGTTTTTTTTTTTTTTTTAGTCAGTTAAAATGGTGACGGTTCTAGTAAATACTTCTAAGCAAACTGCCTAATTTTGGTAAAACTGTTAAAATACACAATGAGAGTTCCCAGAAATGATTAAGAACGTGTAATAAACACCTCAAGTACACATAAATAGATTCTTACTACATATACTGTCGAATTCAATTACAGAGGTTTCCCGTGTAAAGCTGTGAAATGACGAAAATACTGGTAATGTTTATAAATCCGGGTACTTCGGGTGGCGTTTTCACGGGACTGTGCTTTCAATTATTAAGAGTTCATGTTTACAGAGCTCAGAGTAGCTGTCTAAAGCCTTGGAATGACGAGAATAGTGTTTATGTTTACAATTAAGGAGGATTGGGTTCGGCGTTTTTTTGTTGTGATTCAGTTAAAATGGTGACGGTTCAAGTAAATACTTCTAAGCAAACTGCCTCATTTTGCTCAAACTGTTAAAATACACAATGATAGTTTCCAGAAATGATTAAAAACATGGAAGAAACACTTCAAGTACACGTAAACAGATTCTTACTACATTTACTGTCGAATTCAATCACGGAGGTTTCCAGTGGAAAGCTGTGAAATGACGAAAATACTGGTAATGTTTACAAATACGGGTACTTCGGGTGGCGTTTTCACGGGACTGTGCTTTCAATTATTAAGAGTTCATTTTTACAGAGCTCAGAATTGGTGTGTAAAGCCGTGGAATGACGAGAATAGTGTTTATGTTTACAATATAGGAGGATTGGGTTCGGCGTTTTTGTGTGTGATTCAGTTAAAATGGTGACGGTTTCAGTAAATACTTCTAAACAAACTGCCTCATTTTGCTAAAACTGTTAAAATACACAATGATAGTTTCCAGAAATGATTAAAAACATGGAAGAAACACTTCAAGTACACGTAAACAGATTCTTACTACATTTAATGTCGTATTCAATCACGGAGTTTTCCAGGGGAAAGCTGTGGAATGATGAAAATACTCTTAATGTTTACAAGTCCGGGTACTTCCGGTGGCGTTTTCACGGTTCTGTGCTTTCAGTTATTAAGAGTTCATGTTTACAGAGCTCAGAATTGGTGTCTAAAGCCTTGGAATGGCGAGAATAGTGTTTATGTTTACAATTTAGGAGGTTTGGCTTTGGCGTGTTTTGTGTGAATCAGTTAAAATGGTGACGGTTCTAGAAAATACTTCTAAGCAAACTGCCTAATTTTGGTAAAACTGTTAAAATACACAATGAGAGTTCCCAGAAATGATTAAGAACGTGTAATAAACACCTCAAGTACACGTAAATAGATTCTTACTACATTTACTGTCGAATTCAATCACAGAGGTTTCCCGTGTAAAGCTGTGGAATGACGAAAATACTGGTAATGTTTACAAGTCCGGGTACTTCCGGTGGCGTTTTCATGGTTCTGTGCTTTCAATTATTAAGAGTTCATGTTTACAGAGCTCAGAAGTGGTGTCTAAAGCCTTGGAATGACGAGAATAGTGTTTATGTTTACAATTAAGGAGGATTGGGTTCGGCGTTTTTTTTTTTTTTTTAGTCAGTTAAAATGGTGACGGTTCTAGTAAATACTTCTAATCAAACTGCCTAATTTTGGTAAAACTGTTAAAATACACAATGAGAGTTCCCAGAAATGATTAAGAACGTGTAATAAACACCTCAAGTACACGTAAATAGATTCTTACTACATTTACTGTCGAATTCAATCACAGAGGTTTCCCGTGGAAAGCTGTGTAATGACGAAAATACTGGTAATGTTTACAAGTCTGGGTACTTCCGGTGGCGTTTTCATGGTTCTGTGCTTTCAATTATTAAGAGTTCATGTTTACAGAGCTCAGAAGTGGTGTCTAAAGCCTTGGAATGACGAGAATAGTGTTTATGTTTACAATTAAGGAGGATTGGGTTCGGCGTTTTTTTTTTTTTTTAGTCAGTTAAAATGGTGACGGTTCTAGTAAATACTTCTAATCAAACTGCCTAATTAATGGTAAAACTGTTAAAATACACAATGAGAGTTCCCAGAAATGATTAAGAACGTGTAATAAACACCTCAAGTACACGTAAATAGATTCTTACTACATATACTGTCGAATTCAATTACAGAGGTTTCCCATGTAAAGCTGTGAAATGACGAAAATACTGGTAATGTTTATAAATCCGGGTACTTCGGGTGGCGTTTTCACGGGACTGTGCTTTCAATTATTAAGAGTTCATGTTTACAGAGCTCAGAGTAGGTGTGTAAAGCCTTGGAATGACGAGAATAGTGTTTATGTTTACAATTAAGGAGGATTGGGTTCGGCGTTTTTGTGTGTGATTCAGTTAAAATGGTGATGGTTCTAGAAAATACTTCTAAGCAAACTGCCTAATTTTGGTAAAACTGTTAAAATACACAATGAGAGTTCCCAGAAATGATTAAGAACGTGTAATAAACACCTCAAGTACACGTAAATAGATTCTTACTACATTTACTGTCGAATTCAATTACAGAGGTTTCCCGTGTAAAGCTGTGAAATGACGAAAATACTGGTAATGTTTACAAGTCCGGGTACTTCCGGTGGCGTTTTCATGGTTCTGTGCTTTCAATTATTAAGAGTTCATGTTTACAGAGCTCAGAAGTGGTGTCTAAAGCCTTGGAATGGCGAGAATAGTGTTTATGTTTACAATTTAGGAGGTTTGGCTTTGGCGTGTTTTGTGTGAATCAGTTAAAATGGTGACGGTTCTAGAAAATACTTCTAAGCAAACTGCCTAATTTTGGTAAAACTGTTAAAATACACAATGAGAGTTCCCAGAAATGATTAAGAACGTGTAATAAACACCTCAAGTACACGTAAATAGATTCTTACTACATTTACTGTCGAATTCAATCACAGAGGTTTCCCGTGTAAAGCTGTGGAATGACGAAAATACTGGTAATGTTTACAAGTCCGGGTACTTCCGGTGGCGTTTTCATGGTTCTGTGCTTTCAATTATTAAGAGTTCATGTTTACAGAGCTCAGAAGTGGTGTCTAAAGCCTTGGAATGACGAGAATAGTGTTTATGTTTACAATTAAGGAGGATTGGGTTCGGCGTTTTTTTTTTTTTTTTAGTCAGTTAAAATGGTGACGGTTCTAGTAAATACTTCTAAGCAAACTGCCTAATTTTGGTAAAACTGTTAAAATACACAATGAGAGTTCCCAGAAATGATTAAGAACGTGTAATAAACACCTCAAGTACACATAAATAGATTCTTACTACATATACTGTCGAATTCAATTACAGAGGTTTCCCGTGTAAAGCTGTGAAATGACGAAAATACTGGTAATGTTTATAAATCCGGGTACTTCGGGTGGCGTTTTCACGGGACTGTGCTTTCAATTATTAAGAGTTCATGTTTACAGAGCTCAGAGTAGCTGTCTAAAGCCTTGGAATGACGAGAATAGTGTTTATGTTTACAATTAAGGAGGATTGGGTTCGGCGTTTTTTTGTTGTGATTCAGTTAAAATGGTGACGGTTCAAGTAAATACTTCTAAGCAAACTGCCTCATTTTGCTCAAACTGTTAAAATACACAATGATAGTTTCCAGAAATGATTAAAAACATGGAAGAAACACTTCAAGTACACGTAAACAGATTCTTACTACATTTACTGTCGAATTCAATCACGGAGGTTTCCAGTGGAAAGCTGTGAAATGACGAAAATACTGGTAATGTTTACAAATACGGGTACTTCGGGTGGCGTTTTCACGGGACTGTGCTTTCAATTATTAAGAGTTCATTTTTAACAGAGCTCAGAATTGGTGTGTAAAGCCTTGGAATGACGAGAATAGTGTTTATGTTTACAATATAGGAGGATTGGGTTCGGCGTTTTTTTGTTGTGATTCAGTTAAAGTGGTGACGGTTCAAGTAAATACTTCTAAGCAAACTGCCTCATTTTGCTCAAACTGTTAAAATACACAATGATAGTTTCCAGAAATGATTAAAAACATGGAAGAAACACTTCAAGTACACGTAAACAGATTCTTACTACATTTACTGTCGAATTCAATCACGGAGGTTTCCAGTGGAAAGCTGTGAAATGACGAAAATACTGGTAATGTTTACAAATACGGGTACTTCGGGTGGCGTTTTCACGGGACTGTGCTTTCAATTATTAAGAGTTCATTTTTACAGAGCTCAGAATTGGTGTGTAAAGCCGTGGAATGACGAGAATAGTGTTTATGTTTACAATATAGGAGGATTGGGTTCGGCGTTTTTGTGTGTGATTCAGTTAAAATGGTGACGGTTTCAGTAAATACTTCTAAGCAAACTGCCTCATTTTGCTAAAACTGTTAAAATACACAATGATAGTTTCCAGAAATGATTAAAAACATGGAAGAAACACTTCAAGTACACGAAAACAGATTTTAACTACATTTACTGTCGAATTCAATCACAGAGGTTTCCCGTGGAAAGCTGTGAAATGACGAAAATACTGGTAATGTTTACAAGTCCGGGTACTTCCGGTGGCGTTTTTACGGTTCTGTGCTTTCAATTATTAAGAGTTCCTGTTTACAGAGCTCAGAATTGGTGTCTAAAGCCTTGAAATCACGAGAATAGTGTTTATGTTTACAATTAAGGAGGATTGGGTTTTGCGTTTTTTTTTGTGAATCAGTTAAAATGGTGACGGTTTCAGTAAATACTTCTAAGCAAACTGTCTAATTTTGGTAAAACTGATAATACACAATGAGAGTTCCCAGAAATGATTACAAACGTGGAAGAAACACTTCAAGTACACGTAAACAGATTTTAACTATATTTACTGTCGAATTCAATCACGGAGGTTTCCGGTGGAAAGCTGTGAAATGACGAAAATACTGGTAATGTTTACAAATACGGGTACTTCGAGTGCCGTTTTCAAGGTTCTGTGCTTTCAATTATTAAGACTTCATGTTTACAGAGATCAGAATTGGTGTGTAAAGCCTTAGAATCACGAACATAGTGTTTATGTTTACAATTAAGGAGGATTGGGTTCGGCGTTTTTGTGTGTGATTCAGTTAAAATGGTGACGGTTCTAGTAAATACTTCTAAGCAAACTGCCTAATTTTGGTAAAACTGTTAAAATACACAATGAGAGTTCCCAGAAATGATTAAGAACGTGGAGGCAACACCTCAAGTACACGTAAATAGATTCTTACTACATTTACTGTCGAATTCAATTACAGAGGTTTCCCGTGTAAAGCTGTGAAATGACGAAAATACTGGTAATATTTATAAATCCGGGTACTTCGGGTGGCGTTTTCACGGGATTGTGCTTTCAATTATTAAGAGTTCATGTTTACAGAGCTCAGAATTGGTGTGTAAAGCCTTGGAATGACGAGAATAGTGTTTATGTTTACAATTAAGGAGGATTGGGTTCGGCGTTTTTGTGTGTGATTCAGTTAAAATGGTGATGGTTCTAGAAAATACTTCTAAGCAAACTGCCTAATTTTGGTAAAACTGTTAAAATACACAATGAGAGTTCCCAGAAATGATTAAGAACGTGTAATAAACACCTCAAGTACACGTAAATAGATTCTTACTACATTTACTGTCGAATTCAATTACAGAGGTTTCCCGTGTAAAGCTGTGAAATGACGAAAATACTGGTAATGTTTACAAGTCCGGGTACTTCCGGTGGCGTTTTCATGGTTCTGTGCTTTCAATTATTAAGAGTTCATGTTTACAGAGCTCAGAAGTGGTGTCTAAAGCCTTGGAATGGCGAGAATAGTGTTTATGTTTACAATTTAGGAGGTTTGGCTTTGGCGTGTTTTGTGTGAATCAGTTAAAATGGTGACGGTTCTAGAAAATACTTCTAAGCAAACTGCCTAATTTTGGTAAAACTGTTAAAATACACAATGAGAGTTCCCAGAAATGATTAAGAACGTGTAATAAACACCTCAAGTACACGTAAATAGATTCTTACTACATTTACTGTCGAATTCAATCACAGAGGTTTCCCGTGTAAAGCTGTGGAATGACGAAAATACTGGTAATGTTTACAAGTCCGGGTACTTCCGGTGGCGTTTTCATGGTTCTGTGCTTTCAATTATTAAGAGTTCATGTTTACAGAGCTCAGAAGTGGTGTCTAAAGCCTTGGAATGACGAGAATAGTGTTTATGTTTACAATTAAGGAGGATTGGGTTCGGCGTTTTTTTTTTTTTTTTAGTCAGTTAAAATGGTGACGGTTCTAGTAAATACTTCTAAGCAAACTGCCTAATTTTGGTAAAACTGTTAAAATACACAATGAGAGTTCCCAGAAATGATTAAGAACGTGTAATAAACACCTCAAGTACACATAAATAGATTCTTACTACATATACTGTCGAATTCAATTACAGAGGTTTCCCGTGTAAAGCTGTGAAATGACGAAAATACTGGTAATGTTTATAAATCCGGGTACTTCGGGTGGCGTTTTCACGGGACTGTGCTTTCAATTATTAAGAGTTCATGTTTACAGAGCTCAGAGTAGCTGTCTAAAGCCTTGGAATGACGAGAATAGTGTTTATGTTTACAATTAAGGAGGATTGGGTTCGGCGTTTTTTTGTTGTGATTCAGTTAAAATGGTGACGGTTCAAGTAAATACTTCTAAGCAAACTGCCTCATTTTGCTCAAACTGTTAAAATACACAATGATAGTTTCCAGAAATGATTAAAAACATGGAAGAAACACTTCAAGTACACGTAAACAGATTCTTACTACATTTACTGTCGAATTCAATCACGGAGGTTTCCAGTGGAAAGCTGTGAAATGACGAAAATACTGGTAATGTTTACAAATACGGGTACTTCGGGTGGCGTTTTCACGGGACTGTGCTTTCAATTATTAAGAGTTCATTTTTAACAGAGCTCAGAATTGGTGTGTAAAGCCTTGGAATGACGAGAATAGTGTTTATGTTTACAATATAGGAGGATTGGGTTCGGCGTTTTTTTGTTGTGATTCAGTTAAAGTGGTGACGGTTCAAGTAAATACTTCTAAGCAAACTGCCTCATTTTGCTCAAACTGTTAAAATACACAATGATAGTTTCCAGAAATGATTAAAAACATGGAAGAAACACTTCAAGTACACGTAAACAGATTCTTACTACATTTACTGTCGAATTCAATCACGGAGGTTTCCAGTGGAAAGCTGTGAAATGACGAAAATACTGGTAATGTTTACAAATACGGGTACTTCGGGTGGCGTTTTCACGGGACTGTGCTTTCAATTATTAAGAGTTCATTTTTACAGAGCTCAGAATTGGTGTGTAAAGCCGTGGAATGACGAGAATAGTGTTTATGTTTACAATATAGGAGGATTGGGTTCGGCGTTTTTGTGTGTGATTCAGTTAAAATGGTGACGGTTTCAGTAAATACTTCTAAGCAAACTGCCTCATTTTGCTAAAACTGTTAAAATACACAATGATAGTTTCCAGAAATGATTAAAAACATGGAAGAAACACTTCAAGTACACGAAAACAGATTTTAACTACATTTACTGTCGAATTCAATCACAGAGGTTTCCCGTGGAAAGCTGTGAAATGACGAAAATACTGGTAATGTTTACAAGTCCGGGTACTTCCGGTGGCGTTTTTACGGTTCTGTGCTTTCAATTATTAAGAGTTCCTGTTTACAGAGCTCAGAATTGGTGTCTAAAGCCTTGAAATCACGAGAATAGTGTTTATGTTTACAATTAAGGAGGATTGGGTTTTGCGTTTTTTTTTGTGAATCAGTTAAAATGGTGACGGTTTCAGTAAATACTTCTAAGCAAACTGTCTAATTTTGGTAAAACTGATAATACACAATGAGAGTTCCCAGAAATGATTACAAACGTGGAAGAAACACTTCAAGTACACGTAAACAGATTTTAACTATATTTACTGTCGAATTCAATCACGGAGGTTTCCGGTGGAAAGCTGTGAAATGACGAAAATACTGGTAATGTTTACAAATACGGGTACTTCGAGTGCCGTTTTCAAGGTTCTGTGCTTTCAATTATTAAGACTTCATGTTTACAGAGATCAGAATTGGTGTGTAAAGCCTTAGAATCACGAACATAGTGTTTATGTTTACAATTAAGGAGGATTGGGTTCGGCGTTTTTGTGTGTGATTCAGTTAAAATGGTGACGGTTCTAGTAAATACTTCTAAGCAAACTGCCTAATTTTGGTAAAACTGTTAAAATACACAATGAGAGTTCCCAGAAATGATTAAGAACGTGGAGGCAACACCTCAAGTACACGTAAATAGATTCTTACTACATTTACTGTCGAATTCAATTACAGAGGTTTCCCGTGTAAAGCTGTGAAATGACGAAAATACTGGTAATATTTATAAATCCGGGTACTTCGGGTGGCGTTTTCACGGGATTGTGCTTTCAATTATTAAGAGTTCATGTTTACAGAGCTCAGAATTGGTGTGTAAAGCCTTGGAATGACGAGAATAGTGTTTATGTTTACAATTAAGGAGGATTGGGTTCGGCGTTTTTGTGTGTGATTTAGTTAAAATGGTGACGGTTCTAGTAAATACTTCTGAGCAAACTGCCTAATTTTGGTAAAACTGTTAAAATACACAATGAGAGTTTCCAGAAATGATTAAAAACATGGAAGAAACACTTCAAGTACACGTAAACAGATTCTAACTACATTTAATGTCATATTCAATCACGGAGGTTTCCAGGGGAAAGCTGTGGAATGACGAAAATACTGGTAATGTTTACAAGTCCGGGTACTTCCGGTGGCGTTTTCATGGTTCTGTGCTTTCAATTATTAAGAGTTCATGTTTACAGAGCTCAGAATTGGTGTCTAAAGCCTTGGAATGGCGAGAATAGTGTTTATGTTTACAATTTAGGAGGTTTGGCTTAGGCGTGTTTTGTGTGAATCAGTTAAAATGGTGACGGTTCTAGAAAATACTTCTAAGCAAACTGCCTAATTTTGGTAAAACTGTTAAAATACACAATGAGATTTCCCAGAAATGATTAAGAACGTGTAATAAACACATCAAGTACACGTAAATAGATTCTTACTACATTTACTGTCGAATTCAATTACAGAGGTTTCCCGTGTAAAGCTGTGAAATGACGAAAATACTGGTAATGTTTACAAGTCCGGGTACTTCCGGTGGCGTTTTCATGGTTCTGTGCTTTCAATTATTAAGAGTTCATGTTTACAGAGCTCAGAATTGGTGTCTAAAGCCTTGGAATGGCGAGAATAGTGTTTATGTTTACAATTTAGGAGGTTTGGCTTTGGCGTGTTTTGTGTGAATCAGTTAAAATGGTGACGGTTCTAGAAAATACTTCTAAGCAAACTGCCTAATTTTGGTAAAACTGTTAAAATACACAATGAGAGTTCCCAGAAATGATTAAGAACGTGTAATAAACACCTCAAGTACACGTAAATAGATTCTTACTACATTTACTGTCGAATTCAATCACAGAGGTTTCCCGTGTAAAGCTGTGGAATGACGAAAATACTGGTAATGTTTACAAGTCCGGGTACTTCCGGTGGCGTTTTCATGGTTCTGTGCTTTCAATTATTAAGAGTTCATGTTTACAGAGCTCAGAAGTGGTGTCTAAAGCCTTGGAATGACGAGAATAGTGTTTATGTTTACAATTAAGGAGGATTGGGTTCGGCGTTTTTTTTTTTTTTTTAGTCAGTTAAAATGGTGACGGTTCTAGTAAATACTTCTAATCAAACTGCCTAATTTTGGTAAAACTGTTAAAATACACAATGAGAGTTCCCAGAAATGATTAAGAACGCGTAATAAACACCTCAAGTACACGTAAATAGATTCATACTACATTTACTGTCGAATTCAATCACAGAGGTTTCCCGTGGAAAGCTGTGTAATGACGAAAATACTGGTAATGTTTACAAGTCCGGGTACTTCCGGTGGCGTTTTCATGGTTCTGTGCTTTCAATTATTAAGAGTTCATGTTTACAGAGCTCAGAAGTGGTGTCTAAAGCCTTGGAATGACGAGAATAGTGTTTATGTTTACAATTAAGGAGGATTGGGTTCGGCGTTTTTGTGTGTGATTCAGTTAAAATGGTGATGGTTCTAGAAAATACTTCTAAGCAAACTGCCTAATTTTGGTAAAACTGTTAAAATACACAATGAGAGTTCCCAGAAATGATTAAGAACGTGTAATAAACACCTCAAGTACACGTAAATAGATTCTTACTACATTTACTGTCGAATTCAATTACAGAGGTTTCCCGTGTAAAGCTGTGAAATGACGAAAATACTGGTAATGTTTACAAGTCCGGTTACTTCCGGTGGCGTTTTCATGGTTCTGTGCTTTCAATTATTAAGAGCTCATGTTTACAGAGCTCAGAATTGGTGTCTAAAGCCTTGGAATGGCGAGAATAGTGTTTATGTTTACAATTTAGGAGGTTTGGCTTTGGCGTGTTTTGTGTGAATCAGTTAAAATGGTGACGGTTCTAGAAAATACTTCTAAGCAAACTGCCTAATTTTGGTAAAACTGTTAAAATACACAATGAGAGTTCCCAGAAATGATTAAGAACGTGTTATAAACACCTCAAGTACACGTAAATAGATTCTTACTACATTTACTGTCGAATTCAATTACAGAGGTTTCCCGTGTAAAGCTGTGAAATGACGAAAATACTGGTAATGTTTACAAGTCCGGGTACTTCCGGTGGCGTTTTCATGGTTCTGTGCTTTCAATTATTAAGAGTTCATGTTTACAGAGCTCAGAAGTGGTGTCTAAAGCCTTGGAATGGCGAGAATAGTGTTTATGTTTACAATTTAGGAGGTTTGGCTTTGGCGTGTTTTGTGTGAATCAGTTAAAATGGTGACGGTTCTAGAAAATACTTCTAAGCAAACTGCCTAATTTTGGTAAAACTGTTAAAATACACAATGAGAGTTCCCAGAAATGATTAAGAACGTGTAATAAACACCTCAAGTACACGTAAATAGATTCTTACTACATTTACTGTCGAATTCAATCACAGAGGTTTCCCGTGTAAAGCTGTGGAATGACGAAAATACTGGTAATGTTTACAAGTCCGGGTACTTCCGGTGGCGTTTTCATGGTTCTGTGCTTTCAATTATTAAGAGTTCATGTTTACAGAGCTCAGAAGTGGTGTCTAAAGCCTTGGAATGACGAGAATAGTGTTTATGTTTACAATTAAGGAGGATTGGGTTCGGCGTTTTTTTTTTTTTTTTAGTCAGTTAAAATGGTGACGGTTCTAGTAAATACTTCTAAGCAAACTGCCTAATTTTGGTAAAACTGTTAAAATACACAATGAGAGTTCCCAGAAATGATTAAGAACGTGTAATAAACACCTCAAGTACACATAAATAGATTCTTACTACATATACTGTCGAATTCAATTACAGAGGTTTCCCGTGTAAAGCTGTGAAATGACGAAAATACTGGTAATGTTTATAAATCCGGGTACTTCGGGTGGCGTTTTCACGGGACTGTGCTTTCAATTATTAAGAGTTCATGTTTACAGAGCTCAGAGTAGCTGTCTAAAGCCTTGGAATGACGAGAATAGTGTTTATGTTTACAATTAAGGAGGATTGGGTTCGGCGTTTTTTTGTTGTGATTCAGTTAAAATGGTGACGGTTCAAGTAAATACTTCTAAGCAAACTGCCTCATTTTGCTCAAACTGTTAAAATACACAATGATAGTTTCCAGAAATGATTAAAAACATGGAAGAAACACTTCAAGTACACGTAAACAGATTCTTACTACATTTACTGTCGAATTCAATCACGGAGGTTTCCAGTGGAAAGCTGTGAAATGACGAAAATACTGGTAATGTTTACAAATACGGGTACTTCGGGTGGCGTTTTCACGGGACTGTGCTTTCAATTATTAAGAGTTCATTTTTAACAGAGCTCAGAATTGGTGTGTAAAGCCTTGGAATGACGAGAATAGTGTTTATGTTTACAATATAGGAGGATTGGGTTCGGCGTTTTTTTGTTGTGATTCAGTTAAAGTGGTGACGGTTCAAGTAAATACTTCTAAGCAAACTGCCTCATTTTGCTCAAACTGTTAAAATACACAATGATAGTTTCCAGAAATGATTAAAAACATGGAAGAAACACTTCAAGTACACGTAAACAGATTCTTACTACATTTACTGTCGAATTCAATCACGGAGGTTTCCAGTGGAAAGCTGTGAAATGACGAAAATACTGGTAATGTTTACAAATACGGGTACTTCGGGTGGCGTTTTCACGGGACTGTGCTTTCAATTATTAAGAGTTCATTTTTACAGAGCTCAGAATTGGTGTGTAAAGCCGTGGAATGACGAGAATAGTGTTTATGTTTACAATATAGGAGGATTGGGTTCGGCGTTTTTGTGTGTGATTCAGTTAAAATGGTGACGGTTTCAGTAAATACTTCTAAGCAAACTGCCTCATTTTGCTAAAACTGTTAAAATACACAATGATAGTTTCCAGAAATGATTAAAAACATGGAAGAAACACTTCAAGTACACGAAAACAGATTTTAACTACATTTACTGTCGAATTCAATCACAGAGGTTTCCCGTGGAAAGCTGTGAAATGACGAAAATACTGGTAATGTTTACAAGTCCGGGTACTTCCGGTGGCGTTTTTACGGTTCTGTGCTTTCAATTATTAAGAGTTCCTGTTTACAGAGCTCAGAATTGGTGTCTAAAGCCTTGAAATCACGAGAATAGTGTTTATGTTTACAATTAAGGAGGATTGGGTTTTGCGTTTTTTTTTGTGAATCAGTTAAAATGGTGACGGTTTCAGTAAATACTTCTAAGCAAACTGTCTAATTTTGGTAAAACTGATAATACACAATGAGAGTTCCCAGAAATGATTACAAACGTGGAAGAAACACTTCAAGTACACGTAAACAGATTTTAACTATATTTACTGTCGAATTCAATCACGGAGGTTTCCGGTGGAAAGCTGTGAAATGACGAAAATACTGGTAATGTTTACAAATACGGGTACTTCGAGTGCCGTTTTCAAGGTTCTGTGCTTTCAATTATTAAGACTTCATGTTTACAGAGATCAGAATTGGTGTCTAAAGCCTTGGAATGACGAGAATAGTGTTTATGTTTACAATTAAGGAGGATTGGGTTCGGCGTTTTTTTTTTTTTTTTAGTCAGTTAAAATGGTGACGGTTCTAGTAAATACTTCTAATCAAACTGCCTAATTTTGGTAAAACTGTTAAAATACACAATGAGAGTTCCCAGAAATGATTAAGAACGTGTAATAAACACCTCAAGTACACGTAAATAGATTCTTACTACATTTACTGTCGAATTCAATCACAGAGGTTTCCCGTGGAAAGCTGTGTAATGACGAAAATACTGGTAATGTTTACAAGTCCGGGTACTTCCGGTGGCGTTTTCATGGTTCTGTGCTTTCAATTATTAAGAGTTCATGTTTACAGAGCTCAGAAGTGGTGTCTAAAGCCTTGGAATGACGAGAATAGTGTTTATGTTTACAATTAAGGAGGATTGGGTTCGGCGTTTTTTTTTTTTTTTAGTCAGTTAAAATGGTGACGGTTCTAGTAAATACTTCTAATCAAACTGCCTAATTAATGGTAAAACTGTTAAAATACACAATGAGAGTTCCCAGAAATGATTAAGAACGTGTAATAAACACCTCAAGTACACGTAAATAGATTCTTACTACATATACTGTCGAATTCAATTACAGAGGTTTCCCGTGTAAAGCTGTGAAATGACGAAAATACTGGTAATGTTTATAAATCCGGGTACTTCGGGTGGCGTTTTCACGGGACTGTGCTTTCAATTATTAAGAGTTCATGTTTACAGAGCTCAGAGTAGGTGTCTAAAGCCTTGGAATGACGAGAATAGTGTTTATGTTTACAATTAAGGAGGATTGGGTTCGGCGTTTTTGTGTGTGATTCAGTTAAAATGGTGATGGTTCTAGAAAATACTTCTAAGCAAACTGCCTAATTTTGGTAAAACTGTTAAAATACACAATGAGAGTTCCCAGAAATGATTAAGAACGTGTAATAAACACCTCAAGTACACGTAAATAGATTCTTACTACATTTACTGTCGAATTCAATTACAGAGGTTTCCCGTGTAAAGCTGTGAAATGACGAAAATACTGGTAATGTTTACAAGTCCGGTTACTTCCGGTGGCGTTTTCATGGTTCTGTGCTTTCAATTATTAAGAGCTCATGTTTACAGAGCTCAGAATTGGTGTCTAAAGCCTTGGAATGGCGAGAATAGTGTTTATGTTTACAATTTAGGAGGTTTGGCTTTGGCGTGTTTTGTGTGAATCAGTTAAAATGGTGACGGTTCTAGAAAATACTTCTAAGCAAACTGCCTAATTTTGGTAAAACTGTTAAAATACACAATGAGAGTTCCCAGAAATGATTAAGAACGTGTTATAAACACCTCAAGTACACGTAAATAGATTCTTACTACATTTACTGTCGAATTCAATTACAGAGGTTTCCCGTGTAAAGCTGTGGAATGACGAAAATACTGGTAATGTTTACAAGTCCGGGTACTTCCGGTGGCGTTTTCATGGTTCTGTGCTTTCAATTATTAAGAGTTCATGTTTACAGAGCTCAGAATTGGTGTGTAAAGCCTTGGAATGACGAGAATAGTGTTTATGTTTACAATTAAGGATGATTGGGTTCGGCGTTTTTTTTTTTTTTTTAGTCAGTTAAAATGGTGACGGTTCTAGTAAATACTTCTAATTAAACTGCCTAATTTTGGTAAAACTGTTAAAATACACAATGAGAGTTCCCAGAAATGATTAAGATAGTGTAATAAACACCTCAAGTACACGTAAATAGATTCTTACTACATATACTGTCGAATTCAATTACAGAGGTTTCCCGTGTAAAGCTGTGAAATGATGAAAATACTGGTAATGTTTACAAGTCCGGGTACTTCCTGTGGCGTTTTCATGGTTCTGTGCTTTCAATTATTAAGAGTTCATGTTTACAGAGCTCAGAATTGGTGTCTAAAGCCTTGGAATGGCGAGAATAGTGTTTATGTTTACAATTAATGAGGATTGGCTTTGGCGTTTTTTTTTTTGTGAATCAGTTAAAATGGTGACGGTTTCAGTAAATACTTCAAAGCAAACTTTCTAATTTTGGTGAAACTGATAATACACAATGAGAGTTCCCAGAAATGATTAAAAACGTGGAAGAATCACTTCAAGTACACGTAAACAGATTTTAACTACATTTACTGTCGAATTCAATTCCGGAGGTTTCCAGTGGAAAGCTGTGAAATGACGAAAATACTGGTAATGTTTACAAATACGGGTACTTCGGGTGGCGTTTTCACGGGACTGTGCTTTCAATTATTAAGAGTTCATGTTTACAGAGCTCAGAATTGGTGTGTAAAGCCTTGGAATGACGAGAATAGTGTTTATGTTTACAATATAGGAGGATTGGGTTCGGCGTTTTTGTGTGTGATTCAGTTAAAATGGTGACGGTTTCAGTAAATACTTCTAAGCAAACTGCCTCATTTTGCTAAAACTGTTAAAATACACAATGATAGTTTCCAGAAATGATTAAAAACATGGAAGAAACACTTCAAGTACACGTAAACAGATTCTTACTACATTTAATGTCGTATTCAATCACTCAGTTTTCCAGGGGAAAGCTGCGGAATGACGAAAATACTCTTAATGTTTACAAGTCCGGGTACTTCCGGTGGCGTTTTCACGGTTCTGTGCTTTCAATTATTAAGAGTTCATGTTTACAGAGCTCAGAATTGGTGTCTAAAGCCTTGGAATGGCGAGAATAGTGTTTATGTTTACAATTTGGGAGGTTTGGCTTTGGCGTGTTTTGTGTGAATCAGTTAAAATGGTGACGGTTCAGGTAAATACTTCTATGCAAAATGTCTAATTTTGCTAAAACTGTTAAAATACACAATGACAGTGCCCAGAAATGATTAAGAACGTGTAATAAACACCTCAAGTACACGAAAACAGATTTTAACTACATTTACTGTCGAATTCAATCACAGAGGTTTCCCGTGGAAAGCTGTGAAATGACGAAAATACTGGTAATGTTTACAAGTCCGGGTACTTCCGGTGGCGTTTTTACGGTTCTGTGCTTTCAATTATTAAGAGTTCCTGTTTACAGAGCTCAGAATTGGTGTCTAAAGCCTTGAAATCACGAGAATAGTGTTTATGTTTACAATTAAGGAGGATTGGGTTCGGCGTTTTTGTGTGTGATTCAGTTAAAATGGTGACGGTTCTAGTAAATACTTCTAAGCAAACTGCCTAATTTTGGTAAAACTGTTAAAATACACAATGAGAGTTCCCAGAAATGATTAAGAACGTGGAGGCAACACCTCAAGTACACGTAAATAGATTCTTACTACATTTACTGTCGAATTCAATTACAGAGGTTTCCCGTGTAAAGCTGTGAAATGACGAAAATACTGGTAATGTTTATAAATCCGGGTACTTCGGGTGGCGTTTTCACGGGACTGTGCTTTCAATTATTAAGAGTTCATGTTTACAGAGCTCAGAATTGGTGTGTAAAGCCTTGGAATGACGAGAATAGTGTTTATGTTTACAATTAAGGAGGATTGGGTTCGGCGTTTTTGTGTGTGATTTAGTTAAAATGGTGACGGTTCTAGTAAATACTTCTGAGCAAACTGCCTAATTTTGGTAAAACTGTTAAAATACACAATGAGAGTTTCCAGAAATGATTAAAAACATGGAAGAAACACTTCAAGTACACGTAAACAGATTCTTACTACATTTAATGTCATATTCAATCACGGATGTTTCCAGGGGAAAGCTGTGGAATGACGAAAATACTGGTAATGTTTACAAGTCCGGGTACTTCCGGTGGCGTTTTCATGGTTCTGTGCTTTCAATTATTAAGAGTTCATGTTTACAGAGCTCAGAATTGGTGTCTAAAGCCTTGGAATGGCGAGAATAGTGTTTATGTTTACAATTTAGGAGGTTTGGCTTAGGCGTGTTTTGTGTGAATCAGTTAAAATGGTGACGGTTCTAGAAAATACTTCTAAGCAAACTGCCTAATTTTGGTAAAACTGTTAAAATACACAATGAGAGTTCCCAGAAATGATTAAGAACGTGTAATAAACACCTCAAGTACACGTAAATAGATTCTTACTACATTTACTGTCGAATTCAATTACAGAGGTTTCCCGTGTAAAGCTGTGAAATGACGAAAATACTGGTAATGTTTACAAGTCCGGGTACTTCCGGTGGCGTTTTCATGGTTCTGTGCTTTCAATTATTAAGAGTTCATGTTTACAGAGCTCAGAATTGGTGTCTAAAGCCTTGGAATGGCGAGAATAGTGTTTATGTTTACAATTTAGGAGGTTTGCTTTGGCGTGTTTTGTGTGAATCAGTTAAAATGGTTACGGTTCTAGAAAATACTTCTAAGCAAACTGCCTAATTTTGGTAAAACTGTTAAAATACACAATGAGAGTTCCCAGAAATGATTAAGAACGTGTAATAAACACCTCAAGTACACGTAAATAGATTCTTACTACATTTACTGTCGAATTCAATCACAGAGGTTTCCCGTGTAAAGCTGTGGAATGACGAAAATACTGGTAATGTTTACAAGTCCGGGTACTTCCGGTGGCGTTTTCATGGTTCTGTGCTTTCAATTATTAAGAGTTCATGTTTACAGAGCTCAGAAGTGGTGTCTAAAGCCTTGGAATGACGAGAATAGTGTTTATGTTTACAATTAAGGAGGATTGGGTTCGGCGTTTTTTTTTTTTTTTTTAGTCAGTTAAAATGGTGACGGTTCTAGTAAATACTTCTAATCAAACTGCCTAATTTTGGTAAAACTGTTAAAATACACAATGAGAGTTCCCAGAAATGATTAAGAACGTGTAATAAACACCTCAAGTACACGTAAATAGATTCTTACTACATTTACTGTCGAATTCAATCACAGAGGTTTCCCGTGGAAAGCTGTGTAATGACGAAAATACTGGTAATGTTTACAAGTCCGGGTACTTCCGGTGGCGTTTTCATGGTTCTGTGCTTTCAATTATTAAGAGTTCATGTTTACAGAGCTCAGAATTGGTGTCTAAAGCCTTGGAATGACGAGAATAGTGTTTATGTTTACAATTAAGGAGGATTGGGTTCGGCGTTTTTTTTTTTTTTTTAGTCAGTTAAAATGGTGACGGTTCTAGTAAATACTTCTAAGCAAACTGCCTAATTAATGGTAAAACTGTTAAAATACACAATGAGAGTTCCCAGAAATGATTAAGAACGTGTAATAAACACCTCAAGTACACGTAAATAGATTCTTACTACATTTACTGTCGAATTCAATCACAGAGGTTTCCCGTGGAAAGCTGTGTAATGACGAAAATACTGGTAATGTTTACAAGTCCGGGTACTTCCGGTGGCGTTTTCATGGTTCTGTGCTTTCAATTATTAAGAGCTCATGTTTACAGAGCTCAGAATTGGTGTCTAAAGCCTTGGAATGGCGAGAATAGTGTTTATGTTTACAATTTAGGAGGTTTGGCTTTGGCGTGTTTTGTGTGAATCGGTTAAAATGGTGACGGTTCTAGAAAATACTTCTAAGCAAACTGCCTAATTTTGGTAAAACTGTTAAAATACACAATGAGAGTTCCCAGAAATGATTAAGAACGTGTAATAAACACCTCAAGTACACGTAAATAGATTCTTACTACATTTACTGTCGAATTCAATTACAGAGGTTTCCCGTGTAAAGCTGTGGAATGACGAACATACTGGTAATGTTTACAAGTCCGGGTACTTCCGGTGGCGTTTTCATGGTTCTGTGCTTTCAATTATTAAGAGTTCATGTTTACAGAGCTCAGAATTGGTGTGTAAAGCCTTGGAATGACGAGAATAGTGTTTATGTTTACAATTAAGGAGGATTGGGTTCGGCGTTTTTTTTTTTTTTTTTAGTCACTTAAAATGGTGACGGTTCTAGTAAATACTTCTAATTAAACTGCCTAATTTTGGTAAAACTGTTAAAATACACAATGAGAGTTCCCAGAAATGATTAAGATAGTGTAATAAACACCTCAAGTACACGTAAATAGATTCTTACTACATATACTGTCGAATTCAATTACAGAGGTTTCCCGTGTAAAGCTGTGAAATGACGAAAATACTGGTAATGTTTACAAGTCCGGGTACTTCCGGTGGCGTTTTCATGGTTCTGTGCTTTCAATTATTAAGAGTTCATGTTTACAGAGCTCAGAATTGGTGTCTAAAGCCTCGGAATGGCGAGAATAGTGTTTATGTTTACAATTTAGGAGGTTTGGCTTAGGCGTGTTTTGTGTGAATCAGTTAAAATGGTGACGGTTCTAGAAAATACTTCTAAGCAAACTGCCTAATTTTGGTAAAACTGTTAAAATACACAATGAGAGTTCCCAGAAATGATTAAGAACGTGTAATAAACACCTCAAGTACACGTAAATAGATTCTTACTACATTTACTGTCGAATTCAATTACAGAGGTTTCCCGTGTAAAGCTGTGGAATGACGAAAATAATGGTAATGTTTACAAGTCCGGGTACTTCCGGTGGCGTTTTCATGGTTCTGTGCTTTCAATTATTAAGAGTTCATGTTTACAGAGCTCAGAAGTGGTGTCTAAAGCCTTGGAATGACGAGAATAGTGTTTATGTTTACAATTAAGGAGGATTGGGTTCGGCGTTTTTTTTTTTTTTTTAGTCAGTTAAAATGGTGACGGTTCTAGTAAATACTTCTAAGCAAACTGCCTAATTTTGGTAAAACTGTTAAAATACACAATGAGAGTTCCCAGAAATGATTAAGAACGTGTAATAAACACCTCAAGTACACATAAATAGATTCTTACTACATATACTGTCGAATTCAATCACAGAGGTTTCCCGTGGAAAGCTGTGAAATGACGAAAATACTGGTAATGTTTACAAGTCCGGGTACTTCCGGTGGCGTTTTTACGGTTCTGTGCTTTCAATTATTAAGAGTTCCTGTTTACAGAGCTCAGAATTGGTGTCTAAAGCCTTGAAATCACGAGAATAGTGTTTATGTTTACAATTAAGGAGGATTGGCTTTTGCGTTTTGTTTTGTGAATCAGTTAAAATGGTGACGGTTTCAGTAAATACTTCTAAGCAAACTGTCTAATTTTGGTAAAACTGATAATACAAAATGAGAGTTCCCAGAAATGATTACAAACGTGGAAGAAACACTTCAAGTACACATAAACAGATTTTAACTATATTTACTGTCGAATTCAATCACGGAGGTTTCCGGTGGAAAGCTGTGAAATGACGAAAATACTGGTAATGTTTACAAATACGGGTACTTCGAGTGCCGTTTTCAAGGTTCTGTGCTTTCAATTATTAAGACTTCATGTTTACAGAGATCAGAATTGGTGTGTAAAGCCTTAGAATCACGAAAATAGTGTTTATGTTTACAATTAAGGAGGATTGGGTTCGGCGTTTTTGTGTGTGATTCAGTTAAAATGGTGACGGTTCTAGTAAATACTTCTAAGCAAACTGCCTAATTTTGGTAAAACTGTTAAAATACACAATGAGAGTTCCCAGAAATGATTAAGAACGTGGAGGCAACACCTCAAGTACACGTAAATAGATTCTTACTACATTTACTGTCGAATTCAATTACAGAGGTTTCCCGTGTAAAGCTGTGAAATGACGAAAATACTGGTAATGTTTATAAATCCGGGTACTTCGGGTGGCGTTTTCACGGGACTGTGCTTTCAATTATTAAGAGTTCATGTTTACAGAGCTCAGAATTGGTGTGTAAAGCCTTGGAATGACGAGAATAGTGTTTATGTTTACAATTAAGGAGGATTGGGTTCGGCGTTTTTGTGTGTGATTTAGTTAAAATGGTGACGGTTCTACTAAATACTTCTGAGCAAACTGCCTAATTTTGGTAAAACTGTTAAAATACACAATGAGAGTTTCCAGAAATGATTAAAAACATGGAAGAAACACTTCAAGTACACGTAAACAGATTCTTACTACATTTAATGTCATATTCAATCACGGAGGTTTCCAGGGGAAAGCTGTGGAATGACGAAAATACTGGTAATGTTTACAAGTCCGGGTACTTCCGGTGGCGTTTTCATGGTTCTGTGCTTTCAATTATTAAGAGTTCATGTTTACAGAGCTCAGAATTGGTGTCTAAAGCCTTGGAATGGCGAGAATAGTGTTTATGTTTACAATTTAGGAGGTTTGGCTTAGGCGTGTTTTGTGTGAATCAGTTAAAATGGTGACGGTTCTAGAAAATACTTCTAAGCAAACTGCCTAATTTTGGTAAAACTGTTAAAATACACAATGAGAGTTCCCAGAAATGATTAAGAACGTGTAATAAACACCTCAAGTACACGTAAATAGATTCTTACTACATTTACTGTCGAATTCAATTACAGAGGTTTCCCGTGTAAAGCTGTGAAATGACGAAAATACTGGTAATGTTTACAAGTCCGGGTACTTCCGGTGGCGTTTTCATGGTTCTGTGCTTTCAATTATTAAGAGTTCATGTTTACAGAGCTCAGAATTGGTGTCTAAAGCCTTGGAATGGCGAGAATAGTGTTTATGTTTACAATTTAGGAGGTTTGGCTTTGGCGTGTTTTGTGTGAATCAGTTAAAATGGTTACGGTTCTAGAAAATACTTCTAAGCAAACTGCCTAATTTTGGTAAAACTGTTAAAATACACAATGAGAGTTCCCAGAAATGATTAAGAACGTGTAATAAACACCTCAAGTACACGTAAATAGATTCTTACTACATTTACTGTCGAATTCAATCACAGAGGTTTCCCGTGTAAAGCTGTGGAATGACGAAAATACTGGTAATGTTTACAAGTCCGGGTACTTCCGGTGGCGTTTTCATGGTTCTGTGCTTTCAATTATTAAGAGTTCATGTTTACAGAGCTCAGAAGTGGTGTCTAAAGCCTTGGAATGACGAGAATAGTGTTTACGTTTACAATTAAGGAGGATTGGGTTCGGCGTTTTTTTTTTTTTTTTTTTAGTCAGTTAAAATGGTGACGGTTCTAGTAAATACTTCTAAGCAAACTGCCTAATTTTGGTAAAACTGTTAAAATACACAATGAGAGTTCCCAGAAATGATTAAGAACGTGTAATAAACACCTCAAGTACACGTAAATAGATTCTTACTACATTTACTGTCGAATTCAATTACAGAGGTTTCCCGTGTAAAGCTGTGGAATGACGAAAATACTGGTAATGTTTACAAGTCCGGGTACTTCCGGTGGCGTTTTCATGGTTCTGTGCTTTCAATTATTAAGAGTTCATGTTTACAGAGCTCAGAATTGGTGTGTAAAGCCTTGGAATGACGAGAATAGTGTTTATGTTTACAATTAAGGAGGATTGGGTTCGGCGTTTTTTTTTTTTTTTTAGTCAGTTAAAATGGTGACGGTTCTAGTAAATACTTCTAATTAAACTGCCTAATTTTGGTAAAACTGTTAAAATACACAATGAGAGTTCCCAGAAATGATTAAGATAGTGTAATAAACACCTCAAGTACACGTAAATAGATTCTTACTACATATACTGTCGAATTCAATTACAGAGGTTTCCCGTGTAAAGCTGTGAAATGACGAAAATACTGGTAATGTTTACAAGTCCGGGTACTTCCGGTGGCGTTTTCATGGTTCTGTGCTTTCAATTATTAAGAGTTCATGTTTACAGAGCTCAGAATTGGTGTCTAAAGCCTCGGAATGGCGAGAATAGTGTTTATGTTTACAATTTAGGAGGTTTGGCTTAGGCGTGTTTTGTGTGAATCAGTTAAAATGGTGACGGTTCTAGAAAATACTTCTAAGCAAACTGCCTAATTTTGGTAACACTGTTAAAATACACAATGAGAGTTCCCAGAAATGATTAAGAACGTGTAATAAACACCTCAAGTACACGTAAATAGATTCTTACTACATTTACTGTCGAATTCAATTACAGAGGTTTCCCGTGTAAAGCTGTGGAATGACGAAAATAATGGTAATGTTTACAAGTCCGGGTACTTCCGGTGGCGTTTTCATGGTTCTGTGCTTTCAATTATTAAGAGTTCATGTTTACAGAGCTCAGAAGTGGTGTCTAAAGCCTTGGAATGACGAGAATAGTGTTTATGTTTACAATTAAGGAGGATTGGGTTCGGCGTTTTTTTTTTTTTTTTTAGTCAGTTAAAATGGTGACGGTTCTAGTAAATACTTCTAATTAAACTGCCTAATTTTGGTAAAACTGTTAAAATACACAATGAGAGTTCCCAGAAATGATTAAGATAGTGTAATAAACACCTCAAGTACACGTAAATAGATTCTTACTACATATACTGTCGAATTCAATTACAGAGGTTTCCCGTGTAAAGCTGTGAAATGACGAAAATACTGGTAATGTTTACAAGTCCGGGTACTTCCGGTGGCGTTTTCACGGGACTGTGCTTTCAATTATTAAGAGTTCATGTTTACAGAGCTCAGAGTAGGTGTCTAAAGCCTTGGAATGACGAGAATAGTGTTTATGTTTACAATTAAGGAGGATTGGGTTCGGCGTTTTTTTGTTGTGATTCAGTTAAAATGGTGACGGTTCAAGTAAATACTTCTAAGCAAACTGCCTCATTTTGCTCAAACTGTTAAAATACACAATGATAGTTTCCAGAAATGATTAAAAACATGGAAGAAACACTTCAAGTACACGTAAACAGATTCTTACTACATTTACTGTCGAATTCAATCACAGAGGTTTCCCGTGGAAAGCTGTGAAATGACGAAAATACTGGTAATGTTTACAAGTCCGGGTACTTCCGGTGGCGTTTTTACGGTTCTGTGCTTTCAATTATTAAGAGTTCCTGTTTACAGAGCTCAGAATTGGTGTCTAAAGCCTTGAAATCACGAGAATAGTGTTTATGTTTACAATTAAGGAGGATTGGCTTTTGCGTTTTGTTTTGTGAATCAGTTAAAATGGTGACGGTTTCAGTAAATACTTCTAAGCAAACTGTCTAATTTTGGTAAAACTGATAATACAAAATGAGAGTTCCCAGAAATGATTACAAACGTGGAAGAAACACTTCAAGTACACATAAACAGATTTTAACTATATTTACTGTCGAATTCAATCACGGAGGTTTCCGGTGGAAAGCTGTGAAATGACGAAAATACTGGTAATGTTTACAAATACGGGTACTTCGAGTGCCGTTTTCAAGGTTCTGTGCTTTCAATTATTAAGACTTCATGTTTACAGAGATCAGAATTGGTGTGTAAAGCCTTAGAATCACGAAAATAGTGTTTATGTTTACAATTAAGGAGGATTGGGTTCGGCGTTTTTGTGTGTGATTTAGTTAAAATGGTGACGGTTCTAGTAAATACTTCTGAGCAAACTGCCTAATTTTGGTAAAACTGTTAAAATACACAATGAGAGTTTCCAGAAATGATTAAAAACATGGAAGAAACACTTCAAGTACACGTAAACAGATTCTTACTACATTTAATGTCATATTCAATCACGGAGGTTTCCCGTGTAAAGCTGTGAAATGACGAAAATACTGGTAATGTTTACAAGTCCGGGTACTTCCGGTGGCGTTTTCACGGTTCTGTGCTTTCAATTATTAAGAGTTCATGTTTACAGAGCTCAGAATTGGTGTCTAAAGCCTTGGAATGGCGAGAATAGTGTTTATGTTTACAATTTAGGAGGTTTGGCTTTGGCGTGTTTTGTGTGAATCAGTTAAAATGGTGACGGTTCAGGTAAATACTTCTATGCAAAATGTCTAATTTTGCTAAAACTGTTAAAATACACAATGACAGTGCCCAGAAATGATTAAGAACATGTAATAAACACCTCAAGTACACGAAAACAGATTTTAACTACATTTACTGTCGAATTCAATCACAGAGGTTTCCCGTGGAAAGCTGTGAAATGACGAAAATACTGGTAATGTTTACAAGTCCGGGTACTTCCGGTGGCGTTTTTACGGTTCTGTGCTTTCAATTATTAAGAGTTCCTGTTTACAGAGCTCAGAATTGGTGTCTAAAGCCTTGAAATCACGAGAATAGTGTTTATGTTTACAATTAAGGAGGATTGGCTTTTGCGTTTTGTTTTGTGAATCAGTTAAAATGGTGACGGTTTCAGTAAATACTTCTAAGCAAACTGTCTAATTTTGGTAAAACTGATAATACACAATGAGTGTTCCCAGAAATGATTACAAACGTGGAAGAAACACTTCAAGTACACGTAAACAGATTTTAACTATATTTACTGTCGAATTCAATCACGGAGTTTTCCGGTGGAAAGCTGTGAAATGACGAAAATACTGGTAATGTTTACAAATACGGGTACTTCGAGTGCCGTTTTCAAGGTTCTGTGCTTTCAATTATTAAGACTTCATGTTAACAGAGCTCAGAGTAGGTGTCTAAAGCCTTGGAATGACGAGAATAGTGTTTATGTTTACAATTAAGGAGGATTGGGTTCGGCGTTTTTTTGTTGTGATTCAGTTAAAATGGTGACGGTTCAATTAAATACTTCTAAGCAAACTGCCTCATTTTGCTCAAACTGTTAAAATACACAATGATAGTTTCCAGAAATGATTAAAAACATGGAAGAAACACTTCAAGTACACGTAAACAGATTCTTACTACATTTACTGTCGAATTCAATCATGGAGGTTTCCCGTGGAAAGCTGTGAAATGACGAAAATACTGGTAATGTTTACAAGTCCGGGTACTTCCGGTGGCGTTTTTACGGTTCTGTGCTTTCAATTATTAAGAGTTCCTGTTTACAGAGCTCAGAATTGGTGTCTAAAGCCTTGGAATCATGAGAATAGTGTTTATGTTTACAATTAATGAGGATTGGCTTTGGCGTTTTTTTTGTGTGAATCAGTTAAAATGGTGACGGTTTCAGTAAATACTTCTAAGCAAACTGTCTAATTTTGGTAAAACTGATAATACACAATGAGAGTTCCCAGAAATGATTAAAAACGTGGAAGAATCACTTCAAGTACACGTAAACAGATTTTAACTACATTTACTGTCGAATTCAATCCCGGAGGTTTCCAGTGGAAAGCTGTGAAATGACGAAAATACTGGTAATGTTTACAAATACGGGTACTTCGGGTGGCGTTTTCACGGGACTGTGCTTTCAATTATTAAGAGTTCATGTTTACAGAGCTCAGAGTAGGTGTGTAAAGCCTTGGAATGACGAGAATAGTGTTTATGTTTACAATTAAGGAGGATTGGGTTCGGCGTTTTTGTGTGTGATTCAGTTAAAATGGTGACGGTTTCAGTAAATACTTCTAAGCAAACTGCCTCATTTTGCTAAAACTGTTAAAATACACAATGATAGTTTCCAGAAATGATTAAAAACATGGAAGAAACACTTCAAGTACACGTAAACAGATTCTTACTACATTTAATGTCGTATTCAATCACGGAGTTTTCCAGGGGAAAGCTGTGGAATGACGAAAATACTCTTAATGTTTACAAGTCCGGGTACTTCCGGTGGCATTTTCACGGTTCTGTGCTTTCAATTATTAAGAGTTCATGTTTACAGAGCTCAGAATTGGTGTCTAAAGCCTTGGAATGGCGAGAATAGTGTTTATGTTTACAATTTAGGAGGTTTGGCTTTGGCGTGTTTTGTGTGAATCAGTTAAAATGGTGACGGTTCAGGTAAATACTTCTATGCAAAATGTCTAATTTTGCTAAAACTGTTAAAATACACAATGACAGTGCCCAGAAATGATTAAGAACGTGTAATAAACACCTCAAGTACACGAAAACAGATTTTAACTACATTTACTGTCGAATTCAATCACAGAGGTTTCCCGTGGAAAGCTGTGAAATGACGAAAATACTGGTAATGTTTACAAGTCCGGGTACTTCCGGTGGCGTTTTTACAGTTCTGTGCTTTCAATTATTAAGAGTTCCTGTTTACAGAGCTCAGAATTGGTGTCTAAAGCCTTGAAATCACGAGAATAGTGTTTATGTTTACAATTAAGGAGGATTGGCTTTTGCGTTTTGTTTTGTGAATCAGTTAAAATGGTGACGGTTTCAGTAAATACTTCTAAGCAAACTGTCTAATTTTGGTAAAACTGATAATACACAATGAGTGTTCCCAGAAATGATTACAAACGTGGAAGAAACACTTCAAGTACACGTAAACAGATTTTAACTATATTTACTGTCGAATTCAATCACGGAGTTTTCCGGTGGAAAGCTGTGAAATGACGAAAATACTGGTAATGTTTACAAATACGGGTACTTCGAGTGCCGTTTTCAAGGTTCTGTGCTTTCAATTATTAAGACTTCATGTTTACAGAGCTCAGAGTAGGTGTCTAAAGCCTTGGAATGACGAGAATAGTGTTTATGTTTACAATTAAGGAGGATTGGGTTCGGCGTTTTTTTGTTGTGATTCAGTTAAAATGGTGACGGTTCAAGTAAATACTTCTAAGCAAACTGCCTCATTTTGCTCAAACTGTTAAAATACACAATGATAGTTTCCAGAAATGATTAAAAACATGGAAGAAACACTTCAAGTACACGTAAACAGATTCTTACTACATTTACTGTCGAATTCAATCACGGAGGTTTCCCGTGGAAAGCTGTGAAATGACGAAAATACTGGTAATGTTTACAAGTCCGGGTACTTCCGGTGGCGTTTTTACGGTTCTGTGCTTTCAATTATTAAGAGTTCCTGTTTACAGAGCTCAGAATTGGTGTCTAAAGCCTTGGAATCATGAGAATAGTGTTTATGTTTACAATTAATGAGGATTGGCTTTGGCGTTTTTTTTTTTGTGAATCAGTTAAAATGGTGACGGTTTCAGTAAATACTTCTAAGCAAACTGTCTAATTTTGGTAAAACTGATAATACACAATGAGAGTTCCCAGAAATGATTAAAAACGTGGAAGAATCACTTCAAGTACACGTAAACAGATTTTAACTACATTTACTGTCGAATTCAATCCCGGAGGTTTCCAGTGGAAAGCTGTGAAATGACGAAAATACTGGTAATGTTTACAAATACGGGTACTTCGGGTGGCGTTTTCACGGGACTGTGCTTTCAATTATTAAGAGTTCATGTTTACAGAGCTCAGAGTAGGTGTGTAAAGCCTTGGAATGACGAGAATAGTGTTTATGTTTACAATTAAGGAGGATTGGGTTCGGCGTTTTTGTGTGTGATTCAGTTAAAATGGTGACGGTTCTAGAAAATACTTCTAAGCAAACTGCCTAATTTTGGTAAAACTGTTAAAATACACAATGAGAGTTCCCAGAAATGATTAAGAACGTGTAATAAACACCTCAAGTACACGTAAATAGATTCTTACTACATTTACTGTCGAATTCAATTACAGAGGTTTCCCGTGTAAAGCTGTGAAATGACGAAAATACTGGTAATGTTTACAAGTCCGGTTACTTCCGGTGGCGTTTTCATGGTTCTGTGCTTTCAATTATTAAGAGCTCATGTTTACAGAGCTCAGAATTGGTGTCTAAAGCCTTGGAATGGCGAGAATAGTGTTTATGTTTACAATTTAGGAGGTTTGGCTTTGGCGTGTTTTGTGTGAATCAGTTAAAATGGTGACGGTTCTAGAAAATACTTCTAAGCAAACTGCCTAATTTTGGTAAAACTGTTAAAATACACAATGAGAGTTCCCAGAAATGATTAAGAACGTGTAATAAACACCTCAAGTACACGTAAATAGATTCTTACTACATTTACTGTCGAATTCAATTACAGAGGTTTCCCGTGTAAAGCTGTGGAATGACGAAAATACTGGTAATGTTTACAAGTCCGGGTACTTCCGGTGGCGTTTTCATGGTTCTGTGCTTTCAATTATTAAGAGTTCATGTTTACAGAGCTCAGAATTGGTGTGTAAAGCCTTGGAATGACGAGAATAGTGTTTATGTTTACAATTAAGGAGGATTGGGTTCGGCGTTTTTTTTTTTTTTTTTAGTCAGTTAAAATGGTGACGGTTCTAGTAAATACTTCTAATTAAACTGCCTAATTTTGGTAAAACTGTTAAAATACACAATGAGAGTTCCCAGAAATGATTAAGATAGTGTAATAAACACCTCAAGTACACGTAAATAGATTCTTACTACATATACTGTCGAATTCAATTACAGAGGTTTCCCGTGTAAAGCTGTGAAATGACGAAAATACTGGTAATGTTTACAAGTCCGGGTACTTCCGGTGGCGTTTTCATGGTTCTGTGTTTTCAATTATTAAGAGTTCATGTTTACAGAGCTCAGAATTGGTGTCTAAAGCCTCGGAATGGCGAGAATAGTGTTTATGTTTACAATTTAGGAGGTTTGGCTTAGGCGTGTTTTGTGTGAATCAGTTAAAATGGTGACGGTTCTAGAAAATACTTCTAAGCAAACTGCCTAATTTTGGTAAAACTGTTAAAATACACAATGAGAGTTCCCAGAAATGATTAAGAACGTGTAATAAACACCTCAAGTACACGTAAATAGATTCTTACTACATTTACTGTCGAATTCAATTACAGAGGTTTCCCGTGTAAAGCTGTGAAATGACGAAAATACTGGTAATGTTTATAAATCCGGGTACTTCGGGTGGCGTTTTCACGGGACTGTGCTTTCAATTATTAAGAGTTCATGTTTACAGAGCTCAGAGTAGGTGTCTAAAGCCTTGGAATGACGAGAATAGTGTTTATGTTTACAATTAAGGAGGATTGGGTTCGGCGTTTTTTTGTTGTGATTCAGATAAAATGGTGACGGTTCAAGTAAATACTTCTAAGCAAACTGCCTCATTTTGCTCACACTGTTAAAATACACAATGATAGTTTCCAGAAATGATTAAAAACATGGAAGAAACACTTCAAGTACACGTAAACAGATTCTTACTACATTTACTGTCGAATTCAATCACGGAGGTTTCCCGTGGAAAGCTGTGAAATGACGAAAATACTGGTAATGTTTACAAGTCCGGGTACTTCCGGTGGCGTTTTTACGGTTCTGTGCTTTCAATTATTAAGAGTTCCTGTTTACAGAGCTCAGAATTGGTGTCTAAAGCCTTGGAATCATGAGAATAGTGTTTATGTTTACAATTAATGAGGATTGGCTTTGGCGTTTTTTTTTTGTGAATCAGTTAAAATGGTGACGGTTTCAGTAAATACTTCTAAGCAAACTGTCTAATTTTGGTAAAACTGATAATACACAATGAGAGTTCCCAGAAATGATTAAAAACGTGGAAGAATCACTTCAAGTACACGTAAACAGATTTTAACTACATTTACTGTCGAATTCAATCCCGGAGGTTTCCAGTGGAAAGCTGTGAAATGACGAAAATACTGGTAATGTTTACAAATGCGGGTACTTCGGGTGGCGTTTTCACGGGACTGTGCTTTCAATTATTAAGAGTTCATGTTTACAGAGCTCAGAATTGGTGTGTAAAGCCTTGGAATGATGAGAATAGTGTTTATGTTTACAATATAGGAGGATTGGGTTCGGCGTTTTTGTGTGTGATTCAGTTAAAATGGTGACGGTTTCAGTAAATACTTCTAAGCAAACTGCCTCATTTTGCTAAAACTGTTAAAATACATAATGATAGTTTCCAGAAATGATTAAAAACATGGAAGAAACACTTCAAGTACACGTAAACAGATTCTTACTACATTTAATGTCGTATTCAATCACGGAGTTTTCCAGGGGAAAGCTGTGGAATGACGAAAATACTCTTAATGTTTACAAGTCCGGGTACTTCCGGTGGCGTTTTCACGGTTCTGTGCTTTCAATTATTAAGAGTTCATGTTTACAGAGCTCAGAATTGGTGTCTAAATCCTTGGAATGGCGAGAATAGTGTTTATGTTTACAATTTAGGAGGTTTGGCTTTGGCGTGTTTTGTGTGAATCAGTTAAAATGGTGACGGTTCAGGTAAATACTTCTATGCAAAATGTCTAATTTTGCTAAAACTGTTAAAATACACAATGACAGTGCCCAGAAATGATTAAGAACGTGTAATAAACACCTCAAGTACACGAAAACAGATTTTAACTACATTTACTGTCGAATTCAATCACAGAGGTTTCCCGTGGAAAGCTGTGAAATGACGAAAATACTGGTAATGTTTACAAGTCCGGGTACTTCCGGTGGCGTTTTTACGGTTCTGTGCTTTCAATTATTAAGAGTTCCTGTTTACAGAGCTCAGAATTGGTGTCTAAAGCCTTGAAATCACGAGAATAGTGTTTATGTTTACAATTAAGGAGGATTGGCTTTTGCGTTTTGTTTTGTGAATCAGTTAAAATGGTGACGGTTTCAGTAAATACTTCTAAGCAAACTGTCTAATTTTGGTAAAACTGATAATACACAATGAGTGTTCCCAGAAATGATTACAAACGTGGAAGAAACACTTCAAGTACACGTAAACAGATTTTAACTATATTTACTGTCGAATTCAATCACGGAGTTTTCCGGTGGAAAGCTGTGAAATGACGAAAATACTGGTAATGTTTACAAATACGGGTACTTCGAGTGCCGTTTTCAAGGTTCTGTGCTTTCAATTATTAAGACTTCATGTTTACAGAGCTCAGAGTAGGTGTCTAAAGCCTTGGAATGGCGAGAATAGTGTTTATGTTTACAATTAAGGAGGATTGGGTTCGGCGTTTTTTTGTTGTGATTCAGTTAAAATGGTGACGGTTCAAGTAAATACTTCTAAGCAAACTGCCTCATTTTGCTCAAACTGTTAAAATACACAATGATAGTTTCCAGAAATGATTAAAAACATGGAAGAAACACTTCAAGTACACGTAAACAGATTCTTACTACATTTACTGTCGAATTCAATCACGGAGGTTTCCCGTGGAAAGCTGTGGAATGACGAAAATACTGGTAATGTTTACAAGTCCGGGTACTTCCGGTGGCGTTTTTACGGTTCTGTGCTTTCAATTATTAAGAGTTCCTGTTTACAGAGCTCAGAATTGGTGTCTAAAGCCTTGGAATCATGAGAATAGTGTTTATGTTTACAATTAATGAGGATTGGCTTTGGCGTTTTTTTTTTGTGAATCAGTTAATATGGTGACGGTTTCAGTAAATACTTCTAAGCAAACTGTCTAATTTTGGTAAAACTGATAATACACAATGAGAGTTCCCAGAAATGATTAAAAACGTGGAAGAATCACTTCAAGTACACGTAAACAGATTTTAACTACATTTACTGTCGAATTCAATCCCGGAGGTTTCCAGTGGAAAGCTGTGAAATGACGAAAATACTGGTAATGTTTACAAATGCGGGTACTTCGGGTGGCGTTTTCACGGGACTGTGCTTTCAATTATTAAGAGTTCATGTTTACAGAGCTCAGAATTGGTGTGTAAAGCCTTGGAATGATGAGAATAGTGTTTATGTTTACAATATAGGAGGATTGGGTTCGGCGTTTTTGTGTGTGATTCAGTTAAAATGGTGACGGTTTCAGTAAATACTTCTAAGCAAACTGCCTCATTTTGCTAAAACTGTTAAAATACACAATGATAGTTTCCAGAAATGATTAAAAACATGGAAGAAACACTTCAAGTACACGTAAACAGATTCTTACTACATTTAATGTCGTATTCAATCACGGAGTTTTCCAGGGGAAAGCTGTGGAATGACGAAAATACTCTTAATGTTTACAAGTCCGGGTACTTCCGGTGGCGTTTTCACGGTTCTGTGCTTTCAATTATTAAGAGTTCATGTTTACAGAGCTCAGAATTGGTGTCTAAACCCTTGGAATGGCGAGAATAGTGTTTATGTTTACAATTTAGGAGGTTTGGCTTTGGCGTGTTTTGTGTGAATCAGTTAAAATGGTGACGGTTCAGGTAAATACTTCTATGCAAAATGTCTAATTTTGCTAAAACTGTTAAAATACACAATGACAGTGCCCAGAAATGATTAAGAACGTGTAATAAACACCTCAAGTACACGAAAACAGATTTTAACTACATTTACTGTCGAATTCAATCACAGAGGTTTCCCGTGGAAAGCTGTGAAATGACGAAAATACTGGTAATGTTTACAAGTCCGGGTACTTCCGGTGGCGTTTTTACGGTTCTGTGCTTTCAATTATTAAGAGTTCCTGTTTACAGAGCTCAGAATTGGTGTCTAAAGCCTTGAAATCACGAGAATAGTGTTTATGTTTACAATTAAGGAGGATTGGCTTTTGCGTTTTGTTTTGTGAATCAGTTAAAATGGTGACGGTTTCAGTAAATACTTCTAAGCAAACTGTCTAATTTTGGTAAAACTGATAATACACAATGAGTGTTCCCAGAAATGATTACAAACGTGGAAGAAACACTTCAAGTACACGTAAACAGATTTTAACTATATTTACTGTCGAATTCAATCACGGAGTTTTCCGGTGGAAAGCTGTGAAATGACGAAAATACTGGTAATGTTTACAAATACGGGTACTTCGAGTGCCGTTTTCAAGGTTCTGTGCTTTCAATTATTAAGAGTTCATGTTTACAGAGCTCAGAGTAGGTGTCTAAAGCCTTGGAATGACGAGAATAGTGTTTATGTTTACAATTAAGGAGGATTGGGTTTGGCGTTTTTTTGTTGTGATTCAGTTAAAATGGTGACGGTTCAAGTAAATACTTCTAAGCAAACTGCCTCATTTTGCTAAAACTGTTAAAATACACAATGATAGTTTCCAGAAATGATTAAAAACATGGAAGAAACACTTCAAGTACACGTAAACAGATTCTTACTACATTTACTGTCGAATTCAATCACGGAGGTTTCCCGTGGAAAGCTGTGAAATGACGAAAATACTGGTAATGTTTACAAGTCCGGGTACTTCCGGTGGCGTTTTTACGGTTCTGTGCTTTCAATTATTAAGAGTTCCTGTTTACAGAGCTCAGAATTGGTGTCTAAAGCCTTGGAATCATGAGAATAGTGTTTATGTTTACAATTTAGGAGGTTTGGCTTTGGCGTGTTTTGTGTGAATCAGTTAAAATGGTGACGGTTCCGGTAAATACTTCTATGCAAAATGTCTAATTTTGCTAAAACTGTTAAAATACACAATGACAGTGCCCAGAAATGATTAAGAACGCGTAATAAACACCTCAAGTACACGAAAACAGATTTTAACTACATTTACTGTCGAATTCAATCACAGAGGTTTCCAGTGGAAAGCTGTGAAATGACGAAAATACTGGTAATGTTTACAAATACTGGTACTTCGGGTGGCGTTTTCACGGGACTGTGCTTTCAATTATTAAGAGTTCATGTTTACAGAGCTCAGAATTGGTGTCTAAAGCCTTGGAATCACGAGAACAGTGTTTATGTTTACAATTTAGGAGGATTGGGTTCGGCGTTTTTTTTTTTTTTTTTTAGTCAGTTAAAATGGTGACGGTTCTAGTAAATACTTCTAAGCAAACTGCCTAATTTTGGTAAAACTGTTAAAATACACAATGAGAGTTCCCAGAAATGATAAAGAACGTGTAATAAACACCTCAAGTACACGTAAATAGATTCTTAATACATTTACTGTCGAATTCATTTACAGAGGTTTCCCATGTAAAGCTGTGAAATGACGAAAATACTGGTAATGTTTACAAGTCCGTGTACTTCCGGTGGTGTTTTCACGGGACTGTGCTTTCAATTATTAGGAGTACATGTTTACAGAGCTCAGAATTGGTGTCTAAAGCCTTGGAATGACGAGAATAGTGTTTATGTTTACAATATAGGAGGATTGGGTTCGGCGTTTTTTTGTGTGAATCAGTTAAAATGGTGACGGTTTCAGTAAATACTTCTAAGCAAACTGTCTAATTTTGGTAAAACTGATAAAATACACAATGAAAGTTCCCAGAAATGATTAAAAACGTAGAAGAAACATTTCAAGTACAGGTAAACTGATTTTAACTACATTTACTCTCGAATTCAATCACGGAGGTTTCCCGAGAAAGCTGTGAAATGACGAAAATACTGGTAATGTTTACAAGTCCGGGTACTTCCGGTGGCGTTTTCACGGTTATGTGCTTTCAATTATTAAGAGTTCATGTTTACAGAGCTCAGAATTGGTGTCTAAAGCCTTGGAATGGCGAGAATAGTGTTTATGTTTACAATTTAGGAGGTTTGGCTTTGGCGTGTTTTGTGTGAATCAGTTAAAATGGTGACGGTTCCGATAAATACTTCTATGCAAAATGTCTATTTTTGCTAAAACTGTTAAAATACACAATGACAGTGCCCAGAAATGATTAAGAACGTGTAATAAACACCTCAAGTACACGAAAACAGATTTTAACTACATTTACTGTCGAATTCAATCACCGAGGTTTCCCGTGGAAAGCTGTGAAATGACGAAAATACTGGTAATGTTTACAAGTCCGGGTACTTCCGGTGGCGTTTTTTCGGTTCTGTGCTTTCAATTATTAAGAGTTCATGTTTACAGAGCTCAGAATTGGTGTGTAAAGCCTTGGAATGACGAGAATAGTGTTTATGTTTACAATTAAGGAGGATTGGGTTCGGCGTTTTTTTTTTTTTTTTTTAGTCAGTTAAAATGGTGACGGTTCTAGTAAATACTTCTAAGCAAACTGCCTAATTTTGGTAAAACTGTTAAAATACACAATGAGAGTTCCCAGAAATGATTAAGAACGTGTAATAAACACCTCAAGTACACGTAAATAGATTCTTACTACATTTACTGTCGAATTCAATCACAGAGGTTTCCCGTGGAAAGCTGTGGAATGACGAAAATACTGGCAATGTTTACAAGTCCGGGTACTTCCGGTGGCGTTTTCACGGTTCTGTGCTTTCAATTATTAAGAGTTCATGTTTACAGAGCTCAGAATTGGTGTCTAAAGCCTTGGAATGGCGAGAATAGTGTTTATGTTTACAATATAGGAGGATTGGGTTCGGCGTGTTTTGTGTGAATCAGTTAAAATGGTGACGGTTTCAGTAAATACTTCTAAGCAAACTGTCTAATTTTGATAAAACTGATAAAATACACAATGAGAGTTCCCAGAAATGATTAAAAACGTGGAAGAAACACTTCAAGTACACGTAAACAGATTTTAACTACATTTACTCTCGAATTCAATCACGGAGGTTTCCAGTGGAAAGCAGTGAAATGACGAAAATACTGGTAATGTTTACAAATACGGGTACTTCCGGTGGCGTTTTCACGGGCCTGTGCTTACAATTATTAAGAGTTCATGTTTACAGAGCTCCGAATTGGTGTGTAAAGCCTTGGAATGACGAGAATAGTGTTTATGTTTACAATTAAGGAGGATTGGGTTCGGCGTTTTTGTGTGTGATTCAGTTAAAATGGTGACGGTTCTAGTAAATACTTCTAAGCAAACTGCCTAATTTTGGTAAAACTGTTTAAATACACAATGAGAGTTCCCAGAAATGATTAAGAACGTGGAAGAAACACCTCAAGTACACGTAAATAGATTCTTACTACATTTACTGTCGAATTCAATCACAGAGGTTTCCCGTGGAAAGCTGTGGAATTACGAAAATACTGGTAATGTTTACAAGTCCGGGTACTTCGGGTGGCGTTTTCACGGTTCTGTGCTTTCAATTATTAAGAGTTCATGTTTACAGAGCTCAGAATTGGTGTCTAAACCTTGGAATGACGAGAATAGTGTTTATGTTTACAATATAGGAGGATTGGGTTCGGCGTTTTTTTGTGTGAATCAGTTAAAATGGTGACGGTTTCAGTAAATACTTCTAAGCAAACTGTCTAATTTTGGTAAAACTGATAAAATACACAATGAGAGTTCCCAGAAATGATTAAAAACGTAGAAGAAACACTTCAAGTACACGTAAACTGATTTTAACTACATTTACTGTCGAATTCAATCACGGAGGTTTCCAGTGGAAAGCTGTGAAATGACGAAAATACTGGTAATATTTACAAATACGGGTACTTCCGGTGGCGTTTTCACGGGACTGTGCTTTCAATTATTAAGAGTTCATGTTTACAGAGCTCAGAATTGGTGTCTAAAGCCTTGGAATGGCGAGAATAGTGTTTATGTTTACAATTTAGGAGGTTTGGCTTTGGCGTGTTTTGTGTGAATCAGTTAAAATGGTGACGGTTCCGATAAATACTTCTATGCAAAATGTCTATTTTTGCTAAAACTGTTAAAATACACAATGACAGTGCCCAGAAATGATTAAGAACGTGTAATAAACACCTCAAGTACACGAAAACAGATTTTAACTACATTTACTGTCGAATTCAATCACCGAGGTTTCCCGTGGAAAGCTGTGAAATGACGAAAATACTGGTAATGTTTACAAGTCCGGGTACTTCCGGTGGCGTTTTTTCGGTTCTGTGCTTTCAATTATTAAGAGTTCATGTTTACAGAGCTCAGAATTGGTGTGTAAAGCCTTGGAATGACGAGAATAGTGTTTATGTTTACAATTAAGGAGGATTGGGTTCGGCGTTTTTTTTTTTTTTTTTTAGTCAGTTAAAATGGTGACGGTTCTAGTAAATACTTCTAAGCAAACTGCCTAATTTTGGTAAAACTGTTAAAATACACAATGAGAGTTCCCAGAAATGATTAAGAACGTGTAATAAACACCTCAAGTACACGTAAATAGATTCTTACTACATTTACTGTCGAATTCAATCACAGAGGTTTCCCGTGGAAAGCTGTGGAATGACGGAAATACTGGCAATGTTTACAAGTCCGGGTACTTCCGGTGGCGTTTTCACGGTTCTGTGCTTTCAATTATTAAGAGTTCATGTTTACAGAGCTCAGAATTGGTGTCTAAAGCCTTGGAATGGCGAGAATAGTGTTTATGTTTACAATTTAGGAGGTTTGGCTTTGGCGTGTTTTGTGTGAATCAGTTAAAATGGTGACGGTTTCAGTAAATACTTCTAAGCAAACTGTCTAATTTTGGTAAAATTGATAATGCACAATGAGAGTTCCCAGAAATGATTAAAAACGTGGAAGAAACACTTCAAGTACATGTAAACAGATTTTAACTACATTTACTGTCGAATTCAATCCCGGAGGTTTCCAGTGGAAAGCTGTGAAATGACGAAAATAGTGGTAATGTTTACAAGTCCGGGTACTTCCGGTGGCATTTTCACGGTTCTGTGCTTTCAATTATTAACAGTTCCTGTTTACAGAGCTCAGAATTGGTGTCTAAAGCCTTGGAATGACGAGAATAGTGTTTATGTTTACAATTAAGGAGGATTGGGTTCGGCGTTTTTGTGTGTGAATCAGTTAAAATGGTGACGGTTCTAGTAAATACTTCTAAGAAAACTGCCTAATTTTGGTAAAACTGTTAAAATACACAAAGAAAGTTCCCAGAAATGATGATGAACGTGTAATAAACACCTCAAGTACACGTAAATAGATTCTTACTACATTTACTGTCGAATTCAATCACAGAGGTTTCCCGTGGAAAGCTGTGGAATGACGAAAATACTGGTAATGTTTATAAGTCCGGGTACTTCCGGTTGCTTTTTCACGGTTCTGTGCTTTCAATTATTAAGAGTTCCTGTTTACAGAGCTCAGAAGTGGTGTCTAAAGCCTTGGAATGACGAGAATAGTGTTTATGTTTACAATTAAGGAGGATTGGGTTCGGCGTTTTTTTTTTTTTTTTTAGTCAGTTAAAATGGTGACGGTTCTAGTAAATACTTCTAAGCAAACTGCTTAATTTTGGTAAAACTGTTAAAATACACAATGAGAGTTCCCAGAAATGATTAAGAACGTGTAATAAACACCTCAAGTACACGTAAATAGATTCTTACTACATTTACTGTCGAATTCAATCACAGAGGTTTCCCGTGGAAAGCTGTGGAATGACGAAAATACTGGTAATGTTTACAAGTCCGTGTACTTCCGGTGGCGTTTTCACAGGACTGTGCTTTCAATTATTAAGAGTTCATGTTTACAGAGCTCAGAATTGGTGTCTAAAGCCTTGGAATGACGAGAATAGTGTTTATGTTTACAATATAGGAGGATTGGGTTCGGCGTTTTTTTGTGTGAATCAGTTAAAATGGTGACGGTTTCAGTAAATACTTCTAAGCAAACTGTCTAATTTTGATAAAACTGATAAAATACACAATGAGAGTTCCCAGAAATGATTAAAAACGTGGAAGAAACACTTCAAGTACACGTAAACAGATTTTAACTACATTTACTCTCGAATTCAATCACGGAGGTTTCCAGTGGAAAGCAGTGAAATGACGAAAATACTGGTAATGTTTACAAATACGGGTACTTCCGGTGGCGTTTTCACGGGCCTGTGCTTACAATTATTAAGAGTTCATGTTTACAGAGCTCCGAAGTGGTGTGTAAAGCCTTGGAATGACGAGAATAGTGTTTATGTTTACAATTAAGGAGGATTGGGTTCGGCGTTTTTGTGTGTGATTCAGTTAAAATGGTGACGGTTCTAGTAAATACTTCTAAGCAAACTGCCTAATTTTGGTAAAACTGTTTAAATACACAATGAGAGTTCCCAGAAATGATTAAGAACGTGGAAGAAACACCTCAAGTACACGTAAATAGATTCTTACTACATTTACTGTCGAATTCAATCACAGAGGTTTCCCGTGGAAAGCTGTGGAATTACGAAAATACTGGTAATGTTTACAAGTCCGGGTACTTCGGGTGGCGTTTTCACGGTTCTGTGCTTTCAATTATTAAGAGTTCATGTTTACAGAGCTCAGAATTGGTGTCTAAACCTTGGAATGACGAGAATAGTGTTTATGTTTACAATATAGGAGGATTGGGTTCGGCGTTTTTTTGTGTGAATCAGTTAAAATGGTGACGGTTTCAGTAAATACTTCTAAGCAAACTGTCTAATTTTGGTAAAACTGATAAAATACACAATGAGAGTTCCCAGAAATGATTAAAAACGTAGAAGAAACACTTCAAGTACACGTAAACTGATTTTAACTACATTTACTGTCGAATTCAATCACGGAGGTTTCCAGTGGAAAGCTGTGAAATGACGAAAATACTGGTAATATTTACAAATACGGGTACTTCCGGTGGCGTTTTCACGGGACTGTGCTTTCAATTATTAAGAGTTCATGTTTACAGAGCTCAGAGTAGGTGTCTAAAGCCTTGGAATGACGAGAATAGTGTTTATGTTTACAATATAGGAGGATTGGTTTCGGCGTTTTTTTTTGTGATTCAGTTAGAATGGTGACGGTTCTAGTAAATACTTCTAAGCAAACTGCCTCATTTTGCTAAAACTGTTAAAATACACAATGATAGTTTCCAGAAATGATTAAAAACATGGAAGAAACACTTCAAGTACACGTAAACAGACTCTTACTACATTTAATGTCGTATTCAATCACGGAGTTTTCCAGGGGAAAGCTGTGGAATGATGAAAATACTCTTAATGTTTACAAGTCCGGGTACTTCCGGTGGCGTTTTCACGGTTCTGTGCTTTCAATTATTAAGAGTTCATGTTTACAGAGCTCAGAATTGGTGTCTAAAGCCTTGGAATGGCGAGAATAGTGTTTATGTTTACAATTTAGGAGGTTTGGCTTTGGCGTGTTTTGTGTGAATCAGTTAAAATGGTGACGGTTCCGATAAATACTTCTATGCAAAATGTCTATTTTTGCTAAAACTGTTAAAGTACACAATGACAGTGCCCAGAAATGATTAAGAACGTGTAATAAACACCTCAAGTACACGAAAACAGATTTTAACTACATTTACTGTCGAATTCAATCACCGAGGTTTCCCGTGGAAAGCTGTGAAATGACGAAAATACTGGTAATGTTTACAAGTCCGGGTACTTCCGGTGGCGTTTTTACGGTTCTGTGCTTTCAATTATTAAGAGTTCATGTTTACAGAGCTCAGAATTGGTGTGTAAAGCCTTGGAATGACGAGAATAGTGTTTATGTTTACAATTAAGGAGGATTGGCTTTGGCGTTTTTTTTTTTTTTTTAAGTCAGTTAAAATGGTGACGGTTCCGGTAAATACGTCTGAGCAAACTGCCTAATTTTGGTAAAACTGTTAAAATACAGAATGATTGTTGCCAGAAATGATTAAAAACGTGTAAGAAACACCTCAAGTACACGTAAATAGATTCTTACTACATTTACTGTCGAATTCAATCACAGAGGTTTCCCGTGGAAAGCTGTGTAATGACGAAAATACTGGTAATGTTTACAAGTCCGGGTACTTCCGGTGGCGTTTTCATGGTTCTGTGCTTTCAATTATTAAGAGTTCATGCTTACAGAGCTCAAAATTGGTGTCTAAAGCCTTGGAATGACGAGAGTAGTGTTTATGTTTACAATTAAGGAGAATTGGCTTTGGCGTTTTTTTGTGTGATTCAGTTAAAATGGTGACGGTTCAAGTAAATACTTCTAAGCAAACTGCCTCATTTTGCTCAAACTGTTAAAATACACAATGATAGTTTCCAGAAATGATTAAAAACATGGAAGAAACACTTCAAGTACACTTAAACAGATTCTTACTACATTTACTGTCGAATTCAATCACAGAACTTTCCCGAGAAAGCTGTGAAATGACGAAAATACTGGTAATATTCACAACTCCGGGTACTTCCGGTGGCGTCTTCAGGGGATTGTGCTTTCAAATATTAAGAGTTCATGCTTACAGAGCTCAAAATTGGTGTCTAAAGCCTTGGAATGACGAGAATAGTGTTTATCTTTACAATTAAGGAGGATTGGCTTTGGCGTTTTATTTGTGTGAATCAGTTAAAATGGTGACGATTCCGGTAAATACATCTCAGCAAACTGTCTAATTTTGGTAAAACTGTTAAAATACACAATGATAGTTCCCATTAATGATTAAAAACGTGTAAGAAACACCTCAAGTACACGTAAATAGATTCTTACTACATTTACTGTCGTATTCAATCACGGAGGTTTCCAGGGTAAAGCTGTGAAATGACGAAAATACTGGTCGTATTTACAACTCCGGGTACTTCCCGTGGCGTTTTCACGCGACTGTGCTTTCAAATATTAAGAGTTCATGCTTACAGAGCTCAGAATTGGTGTCTAAAGCCTTGGAATGACGAGAGTAGTGTTTATGTTTACAATTAAGGAGAATTGGCTTTGGCGTTTTTTTGTGTGATTCAGTTGAAATGTGTCGATTCCCGTAAATACTTATAAGCAAACTGTCTAATTTTGTTAAAACTGTTAAAATACACAATGATAGTTCCCATAAATGATTAAGAACGTGTAAGAAACACCTCAAGTACATGTAAATAGATTCTTACTACATTTACTGTCGTATTCAATCACGGAGGTTTCCGCTGGAAAGCTGTGAAAGGACGAAAATACTGGTAATATTTACAACTCCAGGTACTTCCGGTGGCGTCTTCACGGGATTGTGCTTTCAAATATTAAGAGTTCATTCTTACAAGGCTCAGAATTTTGGTAACAGTGTGAAATGACGAAAATACTGGTAATATTTACAACTCCGGGTACTTCCGGTGGCGTTTTCACGGGACTGTGCTTTCAAATATTAAGATTTCATGCTTACAGAGCTCAGAATTGATTTCTAAAGCCTTGGAATGACGAGAATAGTGTTTATGTTTACAATTAAGGAGGATTGGCTTTGGCGTTTTATTTGTGTGAATCAGTTAAAATGGTGACCATTCCGGTAAATACTTCTCAGCAAACTGTCTAATTTTGGTAAAACTGTTAAAATACACAATGATAGTTCCCAGAAATGATTAAAAACATGTAAGAAACACCTCAAGTACACGTAAATAGTTTCTTACTACATTTACTGTCGTATTCAATCACGGAGGTTTCCGGTGGAAAGCTGTGAAAGGACGAAAATACTGGTAATATTTACAACTCCAGGTACTTCCGGTGGCGTCTTCACGGGATTGTGCTTTCAAATATTAAGAGTTCATGCTTACAGAGCTCAGAATTTTGGTAAAAGTGTGAAATGACGAAAATACTGGTAATATTTACAACTCCGGGTACTTCCGGTGGCGTTTTCACGGGACTGTGCTTTCAAATATTAAGAGTTCATGCTTACAGAGCTCAGAATTGGTTTCTAAAGCCTTGGAATGACGAGAATAGTGTTTATGTTCACAATTAAGGAGAATTGGCTTTGGCGTTTTATTTGTGTGAATCAGTTAAAATGGTGACGATTCCGGTAAATACGTCTGAGCAAAATGTCTAATTTTGGTAAAACTGTTAAAATACACAATGATAGTTGCCAGAAATGATTAAAAACGTGTAAGAAACACCTCAAGTACACGTAAATAGATTCTTACTACATTTACTGTCGTATTCAATCATGGAGGTTTCCGCTGGAAAGCTGTGAAAGGATGAAAACACTGGTAATATTTACAACTCCAGGTACTTCCGGTGGCGTCCTCAGGGGATTGTGCTTTCTAATATTAGGAGTTCATTCTTACAGAGCTCAGAATTTTGGTAACAGTGTGAAATGACGAAAATACTGGTAATATTTACAACTCCGGGTACTTCCGGTGGCGTTTTCACGGGACTGTGCTTTCAAATATTAAGAGTTCATGCTTACAGAGTTCAGTATTGGTTTCTAAAGCCTTGGAATGACGAGAATAGTGTTTATGTTTACAATTAAGGAGGATTGGCTTTGGCGTTTTATTTGTGTGAATCAGTTAAAATGGTGACGATTCCGGTAAATACTTCTAAGCAAACTGTCTAATTTTGGTAAAACTGTTAAAATACACTATGATAGTTCCCAGAAATGATTAAAAACGTGTAAGAAACACCTCAAGTACACGTAAATAGATTCTTACTACATTTACAGTTGTATTCAATCACAGAGGTTTCCAGGGGAAATCTGTGAAATGACGAAAATACTGGTCATATTTACAACTCCCGGTACTTCCGGTGACGTTTTCACGGGACTGTGCTTTCAAATATTAAGAGTTCATGCTTACAGAGCTCAGAATTGGTTTCTAAAGCCTTGGAATGACGAGAATAGTGTTTATGTTTACAATTAAGGAGGATTGGCTTTGGCGTTTTATTTGTGTGAATCAGTTAAAATGGTGACGATTCCGGTAAATACTTCTAATCAAACTGTCTAATTTTGGTAAAACTGTTAAAATACACTATGATAGTTCCCAGAAATGACTAAAAACGTGTAAGAAACACCTCAAGTACACGTAAATAGATTCTTACTACATTTATTGTCGTATTCAATCACGGAGGTTTCCAGGGGAAAGCTGTGAAATGACGAAAATACTGGTCATATTTACAACTCCGGGTACGTCCGGTGGCCTTTTCACGCGACTGTGCTTTCAAATATTAAGAGTTCATGCTTACAGAGCTCAGAATTGGTGTCTAAAGCCTTGGAATGACGAGAATAGTGTTTCTGTTTACAATTAAGGAGTATTGGCTTTGGCGTTTTATTTGTGTGAATCAGTTAAAATGGTGACCTTTCCGGTAAATACTTCTCAGCAAACTGTCTAATTTTGGTAAAACTGTTAAAATACACAATGATAGTTCCCAGAAATGATTAAAAACATGTAAGAAACACCTCAAGTACACGTAAATAGTTTCTTACTACATTTACTGTCGTATTCAATCACGGAGGTTTCCGGTGGAAAGCTGTGAAAGGACGAAAATACTGGTAATATTTACAAGTACAGGTACTTCCGGTGGCGTCTTCACGGGATTGTGCTTTCAAATATTAAGAGTTCATGCTTACAGAGCTCAGAATTTTGGTAAAAGTGTGAAATGACGAAAATACTGGTAATATTTACAACTCCGGGTACTTCCGGTGGCGTTTTCACGGGACTGTGCTTTCAAATATTAAGAGTTCATGCTTACAGAGCTCAGAATTGGTTTCTAAAGCCTTGGAATGACGAGAATAGTGTTTATGTTTACAATTAAGGAGGATTGGCTTTGGCGTTTTATTTGTGTGAATCAGTTAAAATGGTGACGATTCCGGTAAATACCTCTGAGCAACCTGTCTAATTTTGGTAAAACTGTTAAAATACACAATGATAGTTGCCATAAATGATTAAAAACGTGTAAGAAACACCTCAAGTACACGTAAATATATTCTTACTACATTTACTGTCGTATTCAATCACGGAGGTTTCCAGGGGAAAGCTTGAAATTATGAAAATAATGGTCGTATTTACAACTCCGGGTACTTCCGGTGGCGTTTTCTCGCGACTGTGCTTTCAAATATTAAGAGTTCATGTTTACAGAGCTCAGAATTGGTTTCTAAAGCCTTGGAATGACGAGAATAGTGTTTATGTTTACAATTAAGGAGGATTGGCTTTGGCGTTTTATTTGTGTGAATCAGTTAAAATGGTGACGATTCCGGTAAATACTTCTAATCAAACTGTCTAATTTTGGTAAAACTGTTAAAATACACTATGATAGTTCCCAGAAATGACTAAAAACGTGTAAGAAACACCTCAAGTACACGTAAATAGATTCTTACTACATTTATTGTCGTATTCAATCACGGAGGTTTCCAGGGGAAAGCTGTGAAATGACGAAAATACTGGTCATATTTACAACTCCGGGTACGTCCGGTGGCCTTTTCACGCGACTGTGCTTTCAAATATTAAGAGTTCATGCTTACAGAGCTCAGAATTGGTGTCTAAAGCCTTGGAATGACGAGAATAGTGTTTCTGTTTACAATTAAGGAGTATTGGCTTTGGCGTTTTATTTGTGTGAATCAGTTAAAATGGTGACCATTCCGGTAAATACTTCTCAGCAAACTGTCTAATTTTGGTAAAACTGTTAAAATACACAATGATAGTTCCCAGAAATGATTAAAAACATGTAAGAAACACCTCAAGTACACGTAAATAGTTTCTTACTACATTTACTGTCGTATTCAATCACGGAGGTTTCCGGTGGAAAGCTGTGAAAGGACGAAAATACTGGTAATATTTACAAGTACAGGTACTTCCGGTGGCGTCTTCACGGGATTGTGCTTTCAAATATTAAGAGTTCATGCTTACAGAGCTCATAATTTTGGTAACAGTGTGAAATGACGAAAATACTGGTAACATTTACAACTCCGGGTACTTCCGGTGGCGTTTTCACGGGACTGTGCTTTTAAATATTAAGAGTTCATGCTTACAGAGCTCAGTATTGGTTTCTAAAGCCTTGGAATGACGAGAATAGTGTTTATGTTTACAATTAAGGAGGATTGGCTTTGGCGTTTTATTTGTGTGAATCAGTTAAAATGGTGACGATTCCGGTAAATACGTCTCAGCAAACTGTCTAATTTTGGTAAAACTGTTAAAATACACAATGATAGTTCCCAGAAATGATTAAGAACGTGAAAGAAACACCTCAAGTACACGTAAATAAATTCTTACTACATTTACTGTCGTATTCAATGACGAAGATTTCCAGGGTAAAGCTGTGAAATGACGAAAATACTGGTCGTATTTACAACTCCTGGTACTTCCCGTGGCGTTTTCACGCGACTGTGCTTTCAAATATTAAGAGTTCATGCTTACAGAGCTCAGAATTGGTGTCTAAAGCCTTGGAATGACGAGAGTAGTGTTTATGTTTACAATTAAGGAGAATTGGCTTTGGCGTTTTTTTGTGTGATTCAGTTGAAATGTGTCGATTCCCGTAAATACTTCTAAGCAAACTGTCTTATTTTGTTAAAACTGTTAAAATACACAATGATAGTTCCCATAAATGATTAAGAACGTGTAAGAAACACCTCAAGTACACGTAAATAGATTCTTACTACATTTACTGTCGTATTCAATCACGGAGGTTTCCGCTGAAAAGCTGTGAAAGGACGAAAATACTGGTAATATTTACAACTCCAGGTACTTCCGGTGGCGTCTTCACGGGATTGTGCTTTCAAATATTAAGAGTTCAGGCTTACAGAGCTCAGAATTTTGGTAAAAGTGTGAAATGACGAAAATACTGGTAATATTTACAACTCCGGGTACTTCCGGTGGCGTTTTCACGGGACTGTGCTTTCAAATATTAAGAGTTCATGCTTACAGAGCTCAGAATTGGTTTCTAAAGCCTTGGAATGACGAGAATAGTGTTTATGTTTACAATTAAGGAGGATTGGCTTTGGCGTTTAATTTGTGTGAATCAGTTAAAATGGTGACGATTCCGGTAAATACTTCTAAGCAAACTGTCTAATTTTGGTAAAACTGTTAAAATACACTATGATAGTTCCCAGAAATGATTAAAAACGTGTAAGAAACACCTCAAGTACACGTAAATAGATTCTTACTACATTTACAGTTGTATTCAATCACAGAGGTTTCCAGGGGAAATCTGTGTAATGATGAAAATACTGGTCATATTTACAACTCCGGGTACTTCCGGTGACGTTTTCACGGGACTGTGCTTTCAAATATTAAGAGTTCATGCTTACAGAGCTCAGAATTGGTTTCTAAAGCCTTGGAATGACGAGAATAGTGTTTATGTTTACAATTAAGGAGGATTGGCTTTGGCGTTTTATTTGTGTGAATCAGTTAAAATGGTGACGATTCCGGTAAATACTTCTAATCAAACTGTCTAATTTTGGTAAAACTGTTAAAATACACTATGATAGTTCCCAGAAATGACTAAAAACGTGTAAGAAACACCTCAAGTACACGTAAATAGATTCTTACTACATTTATTGTCGTATTCAATCACGGAGGTTTCCAGGGGAAAGCTGTGAAATGACGAAAATACTGGTCATATTTACAACTCCGGGTACGTCCGGTGGCCTTTTCACGCGACTGTGCTTTCAAATATTAAGAGTTCATGCTTACAGAGCTCAGAATTGGTGTCTAAAGCCTTGGAATGACGAGAATAGTGTTTATGTTTACAATTAAGGAGTATTGGCTTTGGCGTTTTATTTGTGTGAATCAGTTAAAATGGTGACCTTTCCGGTAAATACTTCTCAGCAAACTGTCTAATTTCGGTAAAACTGTTAAAATACACAATGATAGTTCCCAGAAATGATTAAAAACATGTAAGAAACACCTCAAGTACACGTAAATAGTTTCTTACTACATTTACTGTCGTATTCAATCACGGAGGTTTCCGGTGGAAAGCTGTGAAAGGACGAAAATACTGGTAATATTTACAAGTACAGGTACTTCCGGTGGCGTCTTCACGGGATTGTGCTTTCAAATATTAAGAGTTCATGCTTACAGAGCTCATAATTTTGGTAACAGTGTGAAATGACGAAAATACTGGTAACATTTACAACTCCGGGTACTTCCGGTGGCGTTTTCACGGGACTGTGCTTTTAAATATTAAGAGTTCATGCTTACAGAGCTCAGTATTGGTTTCTAAAGCCTTGGAATGACGAGAATAGTGTTTATGTTTACAATTAAGGAGGATTGGCTTTGGCGTTTTATTTGTGTGAATCAGTTAAAATGGTGACGATTCCGGTAAATACGTCTCAGCAAACTGTCTAATTTTGGTAAAACTGTTAAAATACACAATGATAGTTCCCAGAAATGATTAAGAACGTGAAAGAAACACCTCAAGTACACGTAAATAAATTCTTACTACATTTACTGTCGTATTCAATGACGAAGATTTCCAGGGTAAAGCTGTGAAATGACGAAAATACTGGTCGTATTTACAACTCCTGGTACTTCCCGTGGCGTTTTCACGCGACTGTGCTTTCAAATATTAAGAGTTCATGCTTACAGAGCTCAGAATTGGTGTCTAAAGCCTTGGAATGACGAGAGTAGTGTTTATGTTTACAATTAAGGAGAATTGGCTTTGGCGTTTTTTTGTGTGATTCAGTTGAAATGTGTCGATTCCCGTAAATACTTCTAAGCAAACTGTCTTATTTTGTTAAAACTGTTAAAATACACAATGATAGTTCCCATAAATGATTAAGAACGTGTAAGAAACACCTCAAGTACACGTAAATAGATTCTTACTACATTTACTGTCGTATTCAATCACGGAGGTTTCCGCTGAAAAGCTGTGAAAGGACGAAAATACTGGTAATATTTACAACTCCAGGTACTTCCGGTGGCGTCTTCACGGGATTGTGCTTTCAAATATTAAGAGTTCAGGCTTACAGAGCTCAGAATTTTGGTAAAAGTGTGAAATGACGAAAATACTGGTAATATTTACAACTCCGGGTACTTCCGGTGGCGTTTTCACGGGACTGTGCTTTCAAATATTAAGAGTTCATGCTTACAGAGCTCAGAATTGGTTTCTAAAGCCTTGGAATGACGAGAATAGTGTTTATGTTTACAATTAAGGAGGATTGGCTTTGGCGTTTAATTTGTGTGAATCAGTTAAAATGGTGACGATTCCGGTAAATACTTCTAAGCAAACTGTCTAATTTTGGTAAAACTGTTAAAATACACTATGATAGTTCCCAGAAATGATTAAAAACGTGTAAGAAACACCTCAAGTACACGTAAATAGATTCTTACTACATTTACAGTTGTATTCAATCACAGAGGTTTCCAGGGGAAATCTGTGTAATGACGAAAATACTGGTCATATTTACAACTCCGGGTACTTCCGGTGACGTTTTCACGGGACTGTGCTTTCAAATATTAAGAGTTCATGCTTACAGAGCTCAGAATTGGTTTCTAAAGCCTTGGAATGACGAGAATAGTGTTTATGTTTACAATTAAGGAGGATTGGCTTTGGCGTTTTATTTGTGTGAATCAGTTAAAATGGTGACGATTCCGGTAAATACTTCTAATCAAACTGTCTAATTTTGGTAAAACTGTTAAAATACACTATGATAGTTCCCAGAAATGACTAAAAACGTGTAAGAAACACCTCAAGTACACGTAAATAGATTCTTACTACATTTATTGTCGTATTCAATCACGGAGGTTTCCAGGGGAAAGCTGTGAAATGACGAAAATACTGGTCATATTTACAACTCCGGGTACGTCCGGTGGCCTTTTCACGCGACTGTGCTTTCAAATATTAAGAGTTCATGCTTACAGAGCTCAGAATTGGTGTCTAAAGCCTTGGAATGACGAGAATAGTGTTTCTGTTTACAATTAAGGAGTATTGGCTTTGGCGTTTTATTTGTGTGAATCAGTTAAAATGGTGACCTTTCCGGTAAATACTTCTCAGCAAACTGTCTAATTTCGGTAAAACTGTTAAAATACACAATGATAGTTCCCAGAAATGATTAAAAACATGTAAGAAACACCTCAAGTACACGTAAATAGTTTCTTACTACATTTACTGTCGTATTCAATCACGGAGGTTTCCGGTGGAAAGCTGTGAAAGGACGAAAATACTGGTAATATTTACAAGTACAGGTACTTCCGGTGGCGTCTTCACGGGATTGTGCTTTCAAATATTAAGAGTTCATGCTTACAGAGCTCAGAATTTTGGTAAAAGTGTGAAATGACGAAAATACTGGTAATATTTACAACTCCGGGTACTTCCGGTGGCGTTTTCACGGGACTGTGCTTTCAAATATTAAGAGTTCATGCTTACAGAGCTCAGAATTGGTTTCTAAAGCCTTGGAATGACGAGAATAGTGTTTATGTTTACAATTAAGGAGGATTGGCTTTGGCGTTTTATTTGTGTGAATCAGTTAAAATGGTGACGATTCCGGTAAATACCTCTGAGCAAACTGTCTAATTTTGGTAAAACTGTTAAAATACACAATGATAGTTGCCATAAATGATTAAAAACGTGTAAGAAACTCCTCAAGTACACGTAAATATATTCTTACTACATTTACTGTCGTATTCAATCACGGAGGTTTCCAGGGGAAAGCTTGAAATTATGAAAATAATGGTCGTATTTACAACTCCGGGTACTTCCGGTGGCGTTTTCTCGCGACTGTGCTTTCAAATATTAAGAGTTCATGTTTACAGAGCTCAGAATTGGTTTCTAAAGCCTTGGAATGACGAGAATAGTGTTTATGTTCACAATTAAGGAGGATTGGCTTTGGCGTTTTATTTGTGTGAATCAGTTAAAATGGTGACGATTCCGGTAAATACGTCTGAGCAAACTGTCTAATTTTGGTAAAACTGTTAAAATACACAATGATAGTTGCCATAAATGATTAAAAACGTGTAAGAAACACCTCAAGTACACGTAAATAGATTCTTACTACATTTACTGTCGTATTCAATCACGAAGGTTTCCGCTGGAAAGCTGTGAAAGGACGAAAATACTGGTAATATTCACAACTCCGGGTACTTCCGGTGGCGTCTTCAGGGGATTGTGCTTTCAAATATTAAGAGTTCATGCTTACAGAGCTCAAAATTGGTGTCTAAAGCCTTGGAATGACGAGAATATTGTTTATCTTTACAATTAAGGAGGATTTGCTTTGGCGTTTTATTTGTGTGAATCAGTTAAAATGGTGACGATTCCGGTAAATACGTCTCAGCAAACTGTCTAATTTTGGTAAAACTGTTAAAATACACGATGATAGTTCCCATTAATGATTAAAAACGTGTAAGAAACACCTCAAGTACACGTAAATAGATTCTTACTACATTTACTGTCGTATTCAATCACGGAGGTTTCCAGGGTAAAGCTGTGAAATGACGAAAATACTGGTCGTATTTACAACTCCGGGTACTTCCCGTGGCGTTTTCACGCGACTGTGCTTTCAAATATTAAGAGTTCATGCTTACAGAGCTCAGAATTGGTGTCTAAACCCTTGGAATGACGAGAATAGTGTTTCTGTTTACAATTAAGGAGGATTGGCTTTGGCGTTTTATTTGTGTGAATCAGTTAAAATGGTGACGATTCCGGTAAATAAGTCTGAGCAAACTGTCTAATTTTGGTAAAACTGTGAAGATACAGAATGATTGTTGCCAGAAATGATTAAAAACGTGTAAGAAACACCTCAAGTACACGTAAATAGATTCTTACTACATTTACTGTCGTATTCAATCATGGAGGTTTCCTCTGGAAAGCTGTGAAAGGATGAAAACACTGGTAATATTTACAACTCCGGGTACTTCCGGTGGCGTCTTCAGGGGATTGTGCTTTCTAATATTAGGAGTTCATTCTTACAGAGCTCAGAATTTTGGTAACAGTGTGAAATGACGAAAATACTGGTAACATTTACAACTCCGGGTACTTCCGGTGGCGTTTTCACGGGACTGTGCTTTTAAATATTAAGAGTTCATGCTTACAGAGCTGAGTATTGGTATCTAAAGCCTTGGAATGACAAGAATAGTGTTTATGTTTACAATTAAGGAGGATTGGCTTTGGCGTTTTATTTGTGTGAATCAGTTAAAATGGTGACGATTCCGGTAAATACTTCTAATCAAACTGTCTAATTTTGGTAAAACTGTTAAAATACACTATGATAGTTCCCAGAAATGACTAAAAACGTGTAAGAAACACCTCAAGTACACGTAAATAGATTCTTACTACATTTATTGTCGTATTCAATCACGGAGGTTTCCAGGGGAAAGCTGTGAAATGACGAAAATACTGGTCATATTTACAACTCCGGCTACGTCCGGTGGCCTTTTCATGCGACTGTGCTTTCAAATATTAAGAGTTCATGCTTACAGAGCTCAGAATTGGTGTCTAAAGCCTTGGAATGACGAGAATATTGTTTCTGTTTACAATTAAGGAGGATTGGCTTTGGCGTTTTATTTGTGTGAATCAGTTAAAATGGTGACCATTCCGGTAAATACTTCTCAGCAAACTGTCTAATTTTGGTAAAACTGTTAAAATACACAATGATAGTTCCCAGAAATGATTAAAAACATGTAAGAAACACCTCAAGTACACGTAAATAGTTTCTTACTACATTTACTGTCGTATTCAATCACGGAGGTTTCCGGTGGAAAGCTGTGAAAGGACGAAAATACTGGTAATATTCACAACTCCAGGTACTTCCGGTGGCGTCTTCACGGGATTGTGCTTTCAAATATTAAGAGTTCATGCTTACAGAGCTCAGAATTTTGGTAAAAGTGTGAAATGACGAAAATACTGGTAATATTTACAACTCCGGGTACTTCCGGTGGCGTTTTCAAGGGACTGTGCTTTCAAATATTAAGAGTTCATGCTTACAGAGCTCAGAATTGGTTTCTAAAGCCTTGGAATGACGAGAATAGTGTTTATGTTCACAATTAAGGAGGATTGGCTTTGGCCATTTATTTGTGTGAATCAGTTAAAATGGTGACGATTCCGGTAAATACGTCTGAGCAAACTGTCTAATTTTGGTAAAACTGTTAAAATACACAATGATAGTTGCCATAAATGATTAAAAACGTGTAAGAAACACCTCAAGTACACCTAAATATATTCTTACTACATTTACTGTCGTATTCAATCACGGAGGTTTCCAGGGGAAAGCTTGAAATTATGAAAATAATGGTCGTATTTACAACTCCGGGTACTTCCGGTGGCGTTTTCTCGCGACTGTGCTTTCAAATATTAAGAGTTCATGTTTACAGAGCTCAGAATTGGTGTCTAAAGCCTTGGAATGACGAGAATAGTGTTTCTGTTTACAATTAAGGAGGATTGGCTTTGGCGTTTTATTTGTGTGAATCAGTTAAAATGGTGACGATTCCGGTAAATACGTCTGAGCAAACTGTCTAATTTTGGTAAAACTGTTAAAATACACTATGATAGTTCCCAGAAATGATTAAAAACGTGTAAGAAACACCTCAAGTACACGTAAATAGATTCTTACTACATTTACAGTTGTATTCAATCACAGAGGTTTCCAGGGGAAATCTGTGTAATGACGAAAATACTGGTCATATTTACAACTCCGGGTACTTCCGGTGACGTTTTCACGGGACTGTGCTTTCAAATATTAAGAGTTCATGCTTACAGAGCTCAGAATTGGTTTCTAAAGCCTTGGAATGACGAGAATAGTGTTTATGTTTACAATTAAGGAGGATTGGCTTTGGCGTTTTATTTGTGTGAATCAGTTAAAATGGTGACGATTCCGGTAAATACTTCTAATCAAACTGTCTAATTTTGGTAAAACTGTTAAAATACACTATGATAGTTCCCAGAAATGACTAAAAACGTGTAAGAAACACCTCAAGTACACGTAAATAGATTCTTACTACATTTATTGTCGTATTCAATCACGGAGGTTTCCAGGGGAAAGCTGTGAAATGACGAAAATACTGGTCATATTTACAACTCCGGGTACGTCCGGTGGCCTTTTCACGCGACTGTGCTTTCAAATATTAAGAGTTCATGCTTACAGAGCTCAGAATTGGTGTCTAAAGCCTTGGAATGACGAGAATAGTGTTTCTGTTTACAATTAAGGAGTATTGGCTTTGGCGTTTTATTTGTGTGAATCAGTTAAAATGGTGACCTTTCCGGTAAATACTTCTCAGCAAACTGTCTAATTTCGGTAAAACTGTTAAAATACACAATGATAGTTCCCAGAAATGATTAAAAACATGTAAGAAACACCTCAAGTACACGTAAATAGTTTCTTACTACATTTACTGTCGTATTCAATCACGGAGGTTTCCGGTGGAAAGCTGTGAAAGGACGAAAATACTGGTAATATTTACAAGTACAGGTACTTCCGGTGGCGTCTTCACGGGATTGTGCTTTCAAATATTAAGAGTTCATGCTTACAGAGCTCAGAATTTTGGTAAAAGTGTGAAATGACGAAAATACTGGTAATATTTACAACTCCGGGTACTTCCGGTGGCGTTTTCACGGGACTGTGCTTTCAAATATTAAGAGTTCATGCTTACAGAGCTCAGAATTGGTTTCTAAAGCCTTGGAATGACGAGAATAGTGTTTATGTTTACAATTAAGGAGGATTGGCTTTGGCGTTTTATTTGTGTGAATCAGTTAAAATGGTGACGATTCCGGTAAATACCTCTGAGCAAACTGTCTAATTTTGGTAAAACTGTTAAAATACACAATGATAGTTGCCATAAATGATTAAAAACGTGTAAGAAACTCCTCAAGTACACGTAAATATATTCTTACTACATTTACTGTCGTATTCAATCACGGAGGTTTCCAGGGGAAAGCTTGAAATTATGAAAATAATGGTCGTATTTACAACTCCGGGTACTTCCGGTGGCGTTTTCTCGCGACTGTGCTTTCAAATATTAAGAGTTCATGTTTACAGAGCTCAGAATTGGTTTCTAAAGCCTTGGAATGACGAGAATAGTGTTTATGTTCACAATTAAGGAGGATTGGCTTTGGCGTTTTATTTGTGTGAATCAGTTAAAATGGTGACGATTCCGGTAAATACGTCTGAGCAAACTGTCTAATTTTGGTAAAACTGTTAAAATACACAATGATAGTTGCCATAAATGATTAAAAACGTGTAAGAAACACCTCAAGTACACGTAAATAGATTCTTACTACATTTACTGTCGTATTCAATCACGAAGGTTTCCGCTGGAAAGCTGTGAAAGGACGAAAATACTGGTAATATTCACAACTCCGGGTACTTCCGGTGGCGTCTTCAGGGGATTGTGCTTTCAAATATTAAGAGTTCATGCTTACAGAGCTCAAAATTGGTGTCTAAAGCCTTGGAATGACGAGAATATTGTTTATCTTTACAATTAAGGAGGATTTGCTTTGGCGTTTTATTTGTGTGAATCAGTTAAAATGGTGACGATTCCGGTAAATACGTCTCAGCAAACTGTCTAATTTTGGTAAAACTGTTAAAATACACGATGATAGTTCCCATTAATGATTAAAAACGTGTAAGAAACACCTCAAGTACACGTAAATAGATTCTTACTACATTTACTGTCGTATTCAATCACGGAGGTTTCCAGGGTAAAGCTGTGAAATGACGAAAATACTGGTCGTATTTACAACTCCGGGTACTTCCCGTGGCGTTTTCACGCGACTGTGCTTTCAAATATTAAGAGTTCATGCTTACAGAGCTCAGAATTGGTGTCTAAACCCTTGGAATGACGAGAATAGTGTTTCTGTTTACAATTAAGGAGGATTGGCTTTGGCGTTTTATTTGTGTGAATCAGTTAAAATGGTGACGATTCCGGTAAATAAGTCTGAGCAAACTGTCTAATTTTGGTAAAACTGTGAAGATACAGAATGATTGTTGCCAGAAATGATTAAAAACGTGTAAGAAACACCTCAAGTACACGTAAATAGATTCTTACTACATTTACTGTCGTATTCAATCATGGAGGTTTCCTCTGGAAAGCTGTGAAAGGATGAAAACACTGGTAATATTTACAACTCCGGGTACTTCCGGTGGCGTCTTCAGGGGATTGTGCTTTCTAATATTAGGAGTTCATTCTTACAGAGCTCAGAATTTTGGTAACAGTGTGAAATGACGAAAATACTGGTAACATTTACAACTCCGGGTACTTCCGGTGGCGTTTTCACGGGACTGTGCTTTTAAATATTAAGAGTTCATGCTTACAGAGCTGAGTATTGGTATCTAAAGCCTTGGAATGACAAGAATAGTGTTTATGTTTACAATTAAGGAGGATTGGCTTTGGCGTTTTATTTGTGTGAATCAGTTAAAATGGTGACGATTCCGGTAAATACTTCTAATCAAACTGTCTAATTTTGGTAAAACTGTTAAAATACACTATGATAGTTCCCAGAAATGACTAAAAACGTGTAAGAAACACCTCAAGTACACGTAAATAGATTCTTACTACATTTATTGTCGTATTCAATCACGGAGGTTTCCAGGGGAAAGCTGTGAAATGACGAAAATACTGGTCATATTTACAACTCCGGCTACGTCCGGTGGCCTTTTCATGCGACTGTGCTTTCAAATATTAAGAGTTCATGCTTACAGAGCTCAGAATTGGTGTCTAAAGCCTTGGAATGACGAGAATATTGTTTCTGTTTACAATTAAGGAGGATTGGCTTTGGCGTTTTATTTGTGTGAATCAGTTAAAATGGTGACCATTCCGGTAAATACTTCTCAGCAAACTGTCTAATTTTGGTAAAACTGTTAAAATACACAATGATAGTTCCCAGAAATGATTAAAAACATGTAAGAAACACCTCAAGTACACGTAAATAGTTTCTTACTACATTTACTGTCGTATTCAATCACGGAGGTTTCCGGTGGAAAGCTGTGAAAGGACGAAAATACTGGTAATATTCACAACTCCAGGTACTTCCGGTGGCGTCTTCACGGGATTGTGCTTTCAAATATTAAGAGTTCATGCTTACAGAGCTCAGAATTTTGGTAAAAGTGTGAAATGACGAAAATACTGGTAATATTTACAACTCCGGGTACTTCCGGTGGCGTTTTCAAGGGACTGTGCTTTCAAATATTAAGAGTTCATGCTTACAGAGCTCAGAATTGGTTTCTAAAGCCTTGGAATGACGAGAATAGTGTTTATGTTCACAATTAAGGAGGATTGGCTTTGGCCATTTATTTGTGTGAATCAGTTAAAATGGTGACGATTCCGGTAAATACGTCTGAGCAAACTGTCTAATTTTGGTAAAACTGTTAAAATACACAATGATAGTTGCCATAAATGATTAAAAACGTGTAAGAAACACCTCAAGTACACCTAAATATATTCTTACTACATTTACTGTCGTATTCAATCACGGAGGTTTCCAGGGGAAAGCTTGAAATTATGAAAATAATGGTCGTATTTACAACTCCGGGTACTTCCGGTGGCGTTTTCTCGCGACTGTGCTTTCAAATATTAAGAGTTCATGTTTACAGAGCTCAGAATTGGTGTCTAAAGCCTTGGAATGACGAGAATAGTGTTTCTGTTTACAATTAAGGAGGATTGGCTTTGGCGTTTTATTTGTGTGAATCAGTTAAAATGGTGACGATTCCGGTAAATACGTCTGAGCAAACTGTCTAATTTTGGTAAAACTGTGAATATACAGAATGATTGTTGCCAGAAATGATTAAAAACGTGTAAGAAACACCTCAAGTACACGTAAATAGATTCTTACTACATTTACTGTCGTATTCAATCATGGAGGTTTCCGCTGGAAAGCTGTGAAAGGATGAAAACACTAGTAATATTTACAACTCCGGGTACTTCCGGTGGCGTCTTCAGGGGATTGTGCTTTCAAATATTAAGAGTTCATTCTTACAGAGCTCAGAATTTTGGTAACAGTGTGAAATGACGAAAATACTGGTAACATTTACAACTCCGGGTACTTCCGGTGGCGTTTTCACGGGACTGTGCTTTTAAATATTAAGAGTTCATGCTTACAGAGCTCAGTATTGGTTTCTAAAGCCTTGGAATGACGAGAATAGTGTTTATGTTTACAATTAAGGAGGATTGGCTTTGGCGTTTTATTTGTGTGAATCAGTTAAAATGGTGACGATTCCGGTAAATACGTCTCAGCAAATTGTCTAATTTTGGTAAAACTGTTAAAATACACAATGATAGTTCCCAGAAATGATTAAGAACGTGTAAGAAACACCTCAAGTACATGTAAATAGATTCTTACTACATTTACTGTCGTATTCAATCACGAAGGTTTCCGCTGGAAAGCTGTGAAAGGACGAAAATACTGGTAATATTCACAACTCCGGGTACTTCCGGTGGCGTCTTCAGGGGATTGTGCTTTCAAATATTAAGAGTTCATGCTTACAGAGCTCAGAATTTTGGTAAAAGTGTGAAATGACGAAAATACTGGTAATATTTAAAACTCCGGGTACTTCCGGTGTTGTTTTCACGGGACTGTGCTTTCAAATATTAAGAGTTCATGCTTACAGAGCTCAGAATTGGTTTCTAAAGCCTTGGAATGACGAGAATATTGATTCTGTTTACAATTAAGGAGGATTGGCTTTGGCGTTTTATTTGTGTGAATCAGTTAAAATGGTGACGATTCCGGTAAATACGTCTCAGCAAACTGTCTAATTTTGGTAAAACTGTTAAAATACACAATGATAGTTGCCATAAATGATTAAAAACGTGTAAGAAACACCTCAAGTACACGTAAATATATTCTTACTACATTTACTGTCGTATTCAATCACGGAGGTTTCCAGGGGAAAGCTTGAAATTATGAAAATAACGGTCGTATTTACAACTCCGGGTACTTCCGGTGGCGTTTTCTCGCGACTGTGCTTTCAAATATTAAGAGTTCATGTTTACAGAGCTCAGAATTGGTGTCTAAAGCCTTGGAATGACGAGAATAGTGTTTCTGTTTACAATTAAGGAGGATTGGCTTTGGCGTTTTATTTGTGTGAATCAGTTAAAATGGTGACGATTCCGGTAAATACGTCTGAGCAAACTGTCTAATTTTGGTAAAACTGTGAAGATACAGAATGATTGTTGCCAGAAATGATTAAAAACGTGTAAGAAACACCTCAAGTACACGTAAATAGATTCTTACTACATTTACTGTCGTATTCAATCATGGAGGTTTCCGCTGGAAAGCGGTGAAAGGATGAAAACACTGGTAATATTTACAACTCCGGGTACTTCCGGTGGCGTCTTCACAGGATTGTGCTTTCAAATATTAAGAGTTCATTCTTACAGAGCTCAGAATTTTGGTAACAGTGTGAAATGACGAAAATACTGGTAACATTTACAACTCCGGGTACTTCCGGTGGCGTTTTCACGGGACTATGCTTTTAAATATTAAGAGTTCATGCTTACAGAGCTCAGTATTGGTTTCTAAAGCCTTGGAATGACGAGAATAGTGTTTATGTTTACAATTAAGGAGGATTGGCTTTGGCGTTTTATTTGTGTGAATCAGTTAAAATGGTGACGATTCCGGTAAATACGTCTCAGCAAACTGTCTAATTTTGGTAAAACTGTTAAAATACACAATGATAGTTCCCAGAAATGACTAAAAACGTGTAAGAAACACCTCAAGTACACGTAAATAGATTCTTACTACATTTATTGTCGTATTCAATCACGGAGGTTTCCAGGGGAAAGCTGTGAAATGACGAAAATACTGGTCATATTTACAACTCCGGCTACGTCCGGTGGCCTTTTCACGCGACTGTGCTTTCAAATATTAAGAGTTCATGCTTACAGAGCTCAGAATTGGTGTCTAAAGCCTTGGAATGACGAGAATAGTGTTTCTGTTTACAATTAAGGAGTATTGGCTTTGGCGTTTTATTTGTGTGAATCAGTTAAAATGGTGACCATTCCGGTAAATACTTCTCAGCAAACTGTCTAATTTTGGTAAAACTGTTAAAATACACAATGATAGTTCCCAGAAATGATTAAAAACATGTAAGAAACACCTCAAGTACACGTAAATAGTTTCTTACTACATTTACTGTCGTATTCAATCACGGAGGTTTCCGGTGGAAAGCTGTGAAAGGACGAAAATACTGGTAATATTTACAACTCCAGGTACTTCCGGTGGCGTCTTCACGGGATTGTGCTTTCAAATATTAAGAGTTCATGCTTACAGCGCTCAGAATTTTGGTAAAAGTGTGAAATGACGAAAATACTGGTAATATTTACAACTCCGGGTACTTCCGGTGGCGTTTTCACGGGACTGTGCTTTCAAATATTAAGAGTTCATGCTTACAGAGCTCAGAATTGGTTTCTAAAGCCTTGGAATGACGAGAATAGTGTTTATGTTTACAATTAAGGAGGATTGGCTTTGGCCATTTATTTGTGTGAATCAGTTAAAATGGTGACGATTCCGGTAAATACATCTGAGCAAACTGTCTAATTTTGGTAAAACAGTTAAAATACACAATGATAGTTGCCATAAATGATTAAAAACGTGTAAGAAACACCTCAAGTACACCTAAATATATTCTTACTACATTTACTGTCGTATTCAATCACGGAGGTTTCCAGGGGAAAGCTTGAAATTATGAAAATAATGGTCGTATTTACAACTCCGGGTACTTCCGGTGGCGTTTTCTCGCGACTGTGCTTTCAAATATTAAGAGTTCATGTTTACAGAGCTCAGAATTGGTGTCTAAAGCCTTGGAATGACGAGAATAGTGTTTCTGTTTACAATTAAGGAGGATTGGCTTTGGCGTTTTATTTGTGTGAATCAGTTAAAATGGTGACGATTCCGGTAAATACGTCTGAGCAAACTGTCTAATTTTGGTAAAACTGTGAAGATACAGAATGATTGTTGCCAGAAATGATTAAAAACGTGTAAGAAACACCTCAAGTACACGTAAATAGATTCTTACTACATTTACTGTCGTATTCAATCATGGAGGTTTCCGCTGGAAAGCTGTGAAAGGATGAAAACACTAGTAATATTTACAACTCCGGGTACTTCCGGTGGCGTCTTCAGGGGATTGTGCTTTCAAATATTAAGAGTTCATTCTTACAGAGCTCAGAATTTTGGTAACAGTGTGAAATGACGAAAATACTGGTAACATTTACAACACCGGGTACTTCCGGTGGCGTTTTCACGGGACTGTGCTTTTAAATATTAAGAGTTCATGCTTACAGAGCTCAGTATTGGTTTCTAAAGCCTTGGAATGACGAGAATAGTGTTTATGTTTACAATTAAGGAGGATTGGCTTTGGCGTTTTATTTGTGTGAATCAGTTAAAATGGTGACGATTCCGGTAAATACGTCTCAGCAAATTGTCTAATTTTGGTAAAACTGTTAAAATACACAATGATAGTTCCCAGAAATGATTAAGAACGTGTAAGAAACACCTCAAGTACATGTAAATAGATTCTTACTACATTTACTGTCGTATTCAATCACGAAGGTTTCCGCTGGAAAGCTGTGAAAGGACGAAAATACTGGTAATATTCACAACTCCGGGTACTTCCGGTGGCGTCTTCAGGGGATTGTGCTTTCAAATATTAAGAGTTCATGCTTACAGAGCTCAGAATTTTGGTAAAAGTGTGAAATGACGAAAATACTGGTAATATTTAAAACTCCGGGTACTTCCGGTGTTGTTTTCACAGGACTGTGCTTTCAAATATTAAGAGTTCATGCTTACAGAGCACAGAATTGGTTTCTAAAGCCTTGGAATGACGAGAATAGTGATTCTGTTTACAATTAAGGAGGATTGGCTTTGGCGTTTTATTTGTGTGAATCAGTTAAAATGGTGACGATTCCGGTAAATACGTCTCAGCAAACTGTCTAATTTTGGTAAAACTGTTAAAATACACAATGATAGTTCCCAGAAATGATTAAAAATGTGTAAGAAACACCTCAAGTACACGTAAATAGATTCTTACTACATTTACTGTCGTATTCAATCACGGAGGTTTCCAGGGGAAAGCTGTGAAATGACGAAAATACTGGTCGTATTTACAACTCCGGCTACTTCCGGTGGCGTTTTCACGCGACTGTGCTTTCAAATATTAAGAGTTCATGCTTAAAAAGCTCAGAATTGGTTTCTAAAGCCTTGGAATGACGAGAATAGTGTTTATGTTTACAATTAAGGAGGATTGGCTTTGGCGTTTTATTTGTGTGAATCAGTTAAAATGGTGACGATTCCGGTAAATACTTCTAAGCAAACTGTCTAATTTTGGTAGAACTGTTAAAATACACTATGATAGTTCCCAGAAATGATTAAGAACGTGTAAGAAACACCTCAAGTACACGTAAATAGATTCTTACTACATTTACTGTCGTATTCAATCACGGAGGTTTCCAGGGGAAAGGTGTGAAATGACGAAAATACTGGTCATATTTACAACTCCGGGTACGTCCGGTGGCGTTTTCACGCGACTGTGCTTTCAAATATTAAGAGTTCATGCTTACAGAGCTCAGAATTGGTGTGTAAAGCCTTGGAATGACGAGAATAGTGTTTATGTTTACAATTAAGGAGGATTGGGTTCGGCGTTTTTTTGTGTGATTCAGTTAAAATGGTGACGGTTCTAGTAAATACTTCTAAGCAAACTGCCTCATTTTGCTAAAACTGTTAAAATACACAATGATAGTTTCCAGAAATGATTAAAAACGTGGAAGAAACATTTCAAGTACACGTAAACAGATTTTAACTACATTTACTGTCGAATTCAATCACGGAGGTTTCCAGTGGAAAGCTGTGAAATTAGGAAAATACTGGTAATGTTTACAAATACGGGTACTTCCGGTGGCGTTTTCAGGGGAGTGTGCTTTCAATTATTAAGTGTTCATGTTTACAGAGCTCAGAATTGGTGTGTAAAGCCTTGGAATGACGAGAATAGTGTTTATGTTTACAATTCAGGAGGATTGGGTTCGGCGTTTTTGTGTGTGAATCAGTTAAAATGGTGACGGTTCTAGTAAATACTTCTAAGCAAACTGCCTAATTTTGGTAAAACTGTTAAAATACACAATGAGAGTTCCCAGAAATGATTAAGAACGTGTAATAAACACCTCAAGTACACGAAAACAGATTTTAACTACATTTACTGTAGAATTCAATCACAGAGGTTTCCCGTGGAAAGCTGTGAAATGACGAAAATACTGGTAATGTTTACAAGTCCGGGTACTTCCGGTGGCGTTTTTACGGTTCTGTGCTTTCAATTATTAAGAGTTCCTGTTTACAGAGCTCAGAATTGGTGTCTAAAGCCTTGGAATCACAAGAATAGTGTTTATGTTTACAATCAAGCAGGATTGGCTTTGGCGTTTTTTTTTGTGAATCAGTTAAAATGGTGACGGTTTCAGTAAATACTTCTAAGCAAACTGTCTAATTTTGGTAAAACTGATAATACACAATGATATTTCCCAGAAATGATTAAAAACGTGGAAGAAACACTTCAAGTACACGTAAACAGATTTTAACTACATTTACTGTCGAATTCAATCACGGAGGTTTCCAGTGGAAAGCTGTGAAATGACGAAAATACTGGTAATGTTTACAAATACGGGTACTTCGGGTGGCGTTTTCACGGGACTGGGCTTTCAATTATTAAGAGTTCATGTTTACAGAGCTCAGAATTGGTGTGTAAAGCCTTGGAATGACGAGAATAGTGTTTATGTTTACAATTAAGGAGGATTGGGTTCAGCGTTTTTGTGTGTGAATCAGTTAAAATGGTGACGGTTCTAGTAAATACTTCTCAGCAAACTGCCTAATTTTGATAAAACTGTTAAAATAGACAATGAGAGTTCCCAGAAATGATTAAGAACGTGTAATAAACACCTGAAGTACACGTAAATAGATTCTTACTACATTTACTGTCGAATTCAATCACAGAGGTTTCCCGTGGAAAGCTGTTGAATGACGAAAATACTGGTAATGTTTACAAGTCCGGGTACTTCCGGTGGCTTTTTTACGGTTCTGTGCTTTCAATTATTAAGAGTTCCTGTTTACAGAGCTCAGAATTGGTGTCTAAAGCCTTGGAATCACGAGAATAGTGTTTATGTTTACAATTAAGGAGGATTGGCTTTGGCGGTTTTTTTTTGTGAATCAGTTAAAATGGTGACGGTTTCAGTAAATACTTCTAAGCAAACTGTCTAATTTTGGTAAAACTGATAATACAAAATGAGAGTTCCCAGAAATGATTAAAAACGTGGAAGAAACACTTCAAGTACACATAAACAGATTTTAACTACATTTACTGTCGAATTGAATCACGGAGGTTTCCAGTGGAAAGCTGTGAAATAACGAAAATACTCTTAATGTTTACAAAGTCCGGGTACTTCCGGTGGCGTTTTCACGGTTCTGTGCTTTCAATTATTAAGAGTTCATGTTTACAGAGCTCAGAATTGGTGTCTAAAGCCTTGGAATCACGAGAATAGTTTTTATGTTTACAATTTAGGAGGATTGGCTTTGGCGTTTTTTTTTGCGAATCAGTAAAAATGGTGACGGTTTCAGTAAATACTTCTAAGCAAACTGTCTAATTTTGGTAAAACTGATAATACAAAATGAGAGTTCCCAGAAATGATTAAAAACGTGGAAGAAACACTTTAAGTACACATAAACAGATTTTAACTACATTTACTGTCGAATTCAATCACGGAGGTTTCCAGTGGAAAGCTGTGAAATGACGAAAATACTGGTAATGTTTACAAGTCCGGGTACTTCGGGTGACGTTTTCACGGGACTGTGCTTTCAATTATTAAGAGTTCATGTTTAAAGAGCTCAGAATTGGTGTGTAAAGCCTTGGAATGACGAGAATAGTGTTTATGTTTACAATATAGGAGGATTGGGTTCGGCGTTTTTTTTTTGTGATTCAGTTAGAATGGTGACGGTTCTAGTAAATAAATTCTAAGCAAACTGCCTAATTTTGCTAAAACTGTTAAAATACACAATGATAGTTTCCAGAAATGATTAAAAACATGGATGAAACACTTCAAGTACACGTAAACAGATTCTTACTACATTTAATATCGTATTTAATTACGGAGGTTTCCAGGGGAAAGCTGTGGAATGACGAAAATACTCTTAATGTTTACAAGTCCGGGTACTTCCGGTGGCGTTTTCATGGGACTGTGCTTTCAATTATTAAGAGTTCATGTTTACAGAGCTCAGAATTGGTGTGTAAAGCCTTGGAATGACGAGAATAGTGTTTATGTTTACAATTAAGGAGGATTGGGTTCGGCGTTTTTGTGTGTGATTCAGTTAAAATGGTGACGGTTCTAGTAAATACTTCTAAGCAAACTGCCTAATTTTTGTAAAACTGTTAAAATACACAATGAGAGTTCCCAGAAATGATTAAGAACGTGTAATAAACACCTCAAGTACACGTAAATAGATTCTCACTACATTTACTGTCGAATTCAATTACAGAGTTTTCCCGTGTAAAGCTGTGAAATGACGAAAATACTGGTAATGTTTATAAATCCGGGTACTTCGGGTGGCGTTTTCACGGGACTGTGCTTTCAATTATTAAGAGTTCATGTTTACAGAGCTCAGAATTGGTGTGTAAAGCCTTGGAATGACGAGAATAGTGTTTATGTTTACAATTAAGGAGGATTGGGTTCGGCGTTTTTGTGTGTGATTCAGTTAAAATGGTGACGGTTCTAGTAAATACTTCTAAGCAAACTGCCTAATTTTGGTAAAACTGTTAAAATACACAATGAGAGTTCCCAGAAATGATTAAGAACGTGTAATAAACACCTCAAGTACACGTAAATAGATTCTTACTACATTTACTGTCGAATTCAATTCCAGAGGTTTCCCGTGTAAAGCTGTGAAATGACGAAAATACTGGTAATGTTTATAAATCCGGGTACTTCGGGTGGCGTTTTCACGGGACTGTGCTTTCAATTATTAAGAGTTCATGTTTACAGATCTCAGAATCGGTGTGTAAAGCCTTGGAATGACGAGAATAGTGTTTATGTTTACAATTAAGGAGGATTGGGTTCGGCGTTTTTGTGTGTGATTTAGTTAAAATGGTGACGGTTCTAGTAAATACTTCTGAGCAAACTGCCTAATTTTGGTAAAAATGTTAAAATACACAACGAGAGGGCCCAGAAATGATTAAGAACGTGTAATAAACACCTCAAGTACACGTAAATAGATTCTTACTACATTTACTGTCGAATTCAATCACAGAGGTTTCCCGTGGAAAGCTGTGAAATGACGGAAATACTGGTAATGTTTACAAGTCCGGGTACTTCCGGTGGCGTTTTTACGGTTCTGTGCTTTCAATTATTAAGAGTTCCTGTTTACAGAGCTCAGAATTGGTTTCTAAACCTTGGAATGACGAGAATAGTGTTTATGTTTACAATTAAGGAGGATTGGGTTCGGCGTTTTTGTGTGTGAATCAGTTAAAATGGTGAGGGTTCTAGTAAATACTTCTCAGCAAACTGCCTAATTTTGGTAAAACTGTTAAAATACACAATGAGAGTTCACAGAAATGATTAAGAACGTGTAATAAACACCTCAAGTACACGTAAATAGATTCTTACTACATATACTGTCGAATTCAATTACAGAGGTTTCCCGTGTAAAGCTGTGAAATGACGAAAATACTGGTAATGTTTATAAATCCGGGTACTTCGGGTGGCGTTTTCACGGGACTGTGCTTTCAATTATTAAGAGTTCATATTTACAGAGCTCAGAATTGGTGTGTAAAGCCTTGGAATGACGAGAATAGTGTTTATGTTTACAATTAAGGAGGATTGGGTTCGGCGTTTTTATGTGTGATTCAGTTAAAATGGTGACGGTTCTAGTACATACTTCTAAGAAAACTGCCTAATTTTGGTAAAACTGTTAAAATACACAATGAGAGTTCCCAGAAATGATTAAGAACGTGTAATAAACACCTCAAGTACACGTAAATAGATTCTTACTACATTTACTGTCGAATTCAATTACAGAGGTTTCCCGTGTAAAGCTGTGAAATAACGAAAATACTGATAATGTTTATAAATCCGGGTACTTCGGGTGGCGTTTTCTCGGGACTGTGCTTTCAATTATTAAGAGTTCATGTTTACAGAGCTCAGAGTAGGTGTCTAAAGCCTTGGAATGACGAGAATAGTGTTTATGTTTACAATATAGGAGGATTGGGTTCGGCGTTTTTTTTTTGTGATTCAGTTAGAATGGTGACGGTTCTAGTAAATAAATTCTAAGCAAACTGCCTAATTTTGCTAAAACTGTTAAAATACACAATGATAGTTTCCAGAAATGATTAAAAACATGGAAGAAACACTTAAAGTACACGTAAACAGATTCTTACTACATTTAATATCGTATTTAATTACGGAGGTTTCCAGGGGAAAGCTGTGGAATGACGAAAATACTCTTAATGTTTACAAGTCCGGGTACTTCCGGTGGCGTTTTCATGGGACTGTGCTTTCAATTATTAAGAGTTCATGTTTACAGAGCTCAGAATTGGTGTGTAAAGCCTTGGAATGACGAGAATAGTGTTTATGTTTACAATTAAGGAGGATTGGGTTCGGCGTTTTTGTGTGTGATTCAGTTAAAATGGTGACGGTTCTAGTAAATACTTCTAAGCAAACTGCCTAATTTTTGTAAAACTGTTAAAATACACAATGAGAGTTCCCAGAAATGATTAAGAACGTGTAATAAACACCTCAAGTACACGTAAATAGATTCTCACTACATTTACTGTCGAATTCAATTACAGAGGTTTCCCGTGTAAAGCTGTGAAATGACGAAAATACTGGTAATGTTTATAAATCCGGGTATTTCGGGTGGCGTTTTCACGGGACTGTGCTTTCAATTATTAAGAGTTCATGTTTACAGAGCTCAGAGTAGTTGTCTAAAGCCTTGGAATGACGAGAATAGTGTTTATGTTTACAATTTAGGAGGTTTGGCTTTGGCGTGTTTTGTGTGAATCAGTTGAAATGGTGACGGTTCCGGTAAATACTTCTATGCAAAATGTCTAATTTTGCTAAAAATGTTAAAATACACAACGAGAGGGCCCAGAAATGATTAAGAACGTGTAATAAACACCTCAAGTACACGTAAATAGATTCTTACTACATTTACTGTCGAATTCAATCACAGAGGTTTCCCGTGGAAAGCTGTGAAATGACGAAAATACTGGTAATGTTTACAAGTCCGGGTACTTCCGGTGGCGTTTTTACGGTTCTGTGCTTTCAATTATTAAGAGTTCCTGTTTACAGAGCTCAGAATTGGTTTCTAAAGACTTGGAATGACGAGAATAGTGTTTATGTTTACAATTAAGGAGGATTGGGTTCAGCGTTTTTGTGTGTGAATCAGTTAAAATGGTGAGGGTTCTAGTAAATACTTCTCAGCAAACTGCCTAATTTTGGTAAAACTGTTAAAATACACAATGAGAGTTCACAGAAATGATTAAGAACGTGTAATAAACACCTCAAGTACACGTAAATAGATTCTTACTTCATTTACTGTCGAATTAAATCACAGAGGTTTCCCGTGGAAAGCTGTGGAATGACGAAAATACTGGTAATGTTTACAAGTCCGGGTACTTCCGGTGGCGTTTTCATGGTTCTGTGCTTTCAATTATTAAGAGTTCATGTTTACAGAGCTCAGAAGTGGTGTCTAAAGCCTTGGAATGACGAGAATAGTGTTTATGTTTACAATTAAGGAGGATTGGGTTCGGCGTTTTTTTTTTTTTTTTTAGTCAGTTAAAATAGTGACGGTTCTAGTAAATACTTCTAAGCAAACTGCCTAATTTTGGTAAAACTGTTAAAATACACAATGAGAGTTCCCAGAAATGATTAAGAACGTGTAATAAACACCTCAAGTACACGTAAATAGATTCTTACTACATATACTGTCGAATTCAATTACAGAGGTTTCCCGTGTAAAGCTGTGAAATGACGAAAATACTGGTAATGTTTATAAATCCGGGTACTTCGGGTGGCGTTTTCACGGGACTGTGCTTTCAATTATTAAGAGTTCATATTTACAGAGCTCAGAATTGGTGTGTAAAGCCTTGGAATGACGAGAATAGTGTTTATGTTTACAATTAAGGAGGATTGGGTTCGGCGTTTTTATGTGTGATTCAGTTAAAATGGTGACGGTTCTAGTAAATACTTCTCAGAAAACTGCCTAATTTTGGTAAAACTGTTAAAATACACAATGAGAGTTCCCAGAAATGATTAAGAACGTGTAATAAACACCTCAAGTACACGTAAATAGATTCTAACTACATTTACTGTCGAATTCAATCACAGAGGTTTCCGTGGAAAGCTGTGGAATGATGAAAATACTGGTAATGTTTACAAGTCCGGGTACTTCCGGTGGCGTTTTCACGGTTCTGTGCTTTCAATTATTAAGAGTTCATGTTTACAGAGCTCAGAATTGGTGTCTAAAGCCTTGGAATCACGAGAATAGTTTTTATGTTTACAATTTAGGAGGATTGGCTTTGGCGTTTTTTTTTGCGAATCAGTAAAAATGGTGACGGTTTCAGTAAATACTTCTAAGCAAACTGTCTAATTTTGGTAAAACTGATAATACAAAATGAGAGTTCCCAGAAATGATTAAAAACGTGGAAGAAACACTTTAAGTACACGTAAACAGATTTTAACTACATTTACTGTCGAATTCAATCACGGAGGTTTCCAGTGGAAAGCTGTGAAATGACGAAAATACTGGTAATGTTTACAAGTCCGGGTACTTCGGGTGACGTTTTCACGGGACTGTGCTTTCAATTATTAAGAGTTCATGTTTAAAGAGCTCAGAATTGGTGTGTAAAGCCTTGGAATGACGAGAATAGTGTTTATGTTTACAATATAGGAGGATTGGGTTCGGCGTTTTTTTTTTGTGATTCAGTTAGAATGGTGACGGTTCTAGTAAATAAATTCTAAGCAAACTGCCTAATTTTGCTAAAACTGTTAAAATACACAATGATAGTTTCCAGAAATGATTAAAAACATGGATGAAACACTTCAAGTACACGTAAACAGATTCTTACTACATTTAATATCGTATTTAATTACGGAGGTTTCCAGGGGAAAGCTGTGGAATGACGAAAATACTCTTAATGTTTACAAGTCCGGGTACTTCCGGTGGCGTTTTCATGGGACTGTGCTTTCAATTATTAAGAGTTCATGTTTACAGAGCTCAGAATTGGTGTGTAAAGCCTTGGAATGACGAGAATAGTGTTTATGTTTACAATTAAGGAGGATTGGGTTCGGCGTTTTTGTGTGTGATTCAGTTAAAATGGTGACGGTTCTAGTAAATACTTCTAAGCAAACTGCCTAATTTTTGTAAAACTGTTAAAATACACAATGAGAGTTCCCAGAAATGATTAAGAACGTGTAATAAACACCTCAAGTACACGTAAATAGATTCTCACTACATTTACTGTCGAATTCAATTACAGAGTTTTCCCGTGTAAAGCTGTGAAATGACGAAAATACTGGTAATGTTTATAAATCCGGGTACTTCGGGTGGCGTTTTCACGGGACTGTGCTTTCAATTATTAAGAGTTCATGTTTACAGAGCTCAGAATTGGTGTGTAAAGCCTTGGAATGACGAGAATAGTGTTTATGTTTACAATTAAGGAGGATTGGGTTCGGCGTTTTTGTGTGTGATTCAGTTAAAATGGTGACGGTTCTAGTAAATACTTCTAAGCAAACTGCCTAATTTTGGTAAAACTGTTAAAATACACAATGAGAGTTCCCAGAAATGATTAAGAACGTGTAATAAACACCTCAAGTACACGTAAATAGATTCTTACTACATTTACTGTCGAATTCAATTCCAGAGGTTTCCCGTGTAAAGCTGTGAAATGACGAAAATACTGGTAATGTTTATAAATCCGGGTACTTCGGGTGGCGTTTTCACGGGACTGTGCTTTCAATTATTAAGAGTTCATGTTTACAGATCTCAGAATCGGTGTGTAAAGCCTTGGAATGACGAGAATAGTGTTTATGTTTACAATTAAGGAGGATTGGGTTCGGCGTTTTTGTGTGTGATTTAGTTAAAATGGTGACGGTTCTAGTAAATACTTCTGAGCAAACTGCCTAATTTTGGTAAAAATGTTAAAATACACAACGAGAGGGCCCAGAAATGATTAAGAACGTGTAATAAACACCTCAAGTACACGTAAATAGATTCTTACTACATTTACTGTCGAATTCAATCACAGAGGTTTCCCGTGGAAAGCTGTGAAATGACGGAAATACTGGTAATGTTTACAAGTCCGGGTACTTCCGGTGGCGTTTTTACGGTTCTGTGCTTTCAATTATTAAGAGTTCCTGTTTACAGAGCTCAGAATTGGTTTCTAAACCTTGGAATGACGAGAATAGTGTTTATGTTTACAATTAAGGAGGATTGGGTTCGGCGTTTTTGTGTGTGAATCAGTTAAAATGGTGAGGGTTCTAGTAAATACTTCTCAGCAAACTGCCTAATTTTGGTAAAACTGTTAAAATACACAATGAGAGTTCACAGAAATGATTAAGAACGTGTAATAAACACCTCAAGTACACGTAAATAGATTCTTACTACATATACTGTCGAATTCAATTACAGAGGTTTCCCGTGTAAAGCTGTGAAATGACGAAAATACTGGTAATGTTTATAAATCCGGGTACTTCGGGTGGCGTTTTCACGGGACTGTGCTTTCAATTATTAAGAGTTCATATTTACAGAGCTCAGAATTGGTGTGTAAAGCCTTGGAATGACGAGAATAGTGTTTATGTTTACAATTAAGGAGGATTGGGTTCGGCGTTTTTATGTGTGATTCAGTTAAAATGGTGACGGTTCTAGTACATACTTCTAAGAAAACTGCCTAATTTTGGTAAAACTGTTAAAATACACAATGAGAGTTCCCAGAAATGATTAAGAACGTGTAATAAACACCTCAAGTACACGTAAATAGATTCTTACTACATTTACTGTCGAATTCAATTACAGAGGTTTCCCGTGTAAAGCTGTGAAATAACGAAAATACTGATAATGTTTATAAATCCGGGTACTTCGGGTGGCGTTTTCTCGGGACTGTGCTTTCAATTATTAAGAGTTCATGTTTACAGAGCTCAGAGTAGGTGTCTAAAGCCTTGGAATGACGAGAATAGTGTTTATGTTTACAATATAGGAGGATTGGGTTCGGCGTTTTTTTTTTGTGATTCAGTTAGAATGGTGACGGTTCTAGTAAATAAATTCTAAGCAAACTGCCTAATTTTGCTAAAACTGTTAAAATACACAATGATAGTTTCCAGAAATGATTAAAAACATGGAAGAAACACTTCAAGTACACGTAAACAGATTCTTACTACATTTAATATCGTATTTAATTACGGAGGTTTCCAGGGGAAAGCTGTGGAATGACGAAAATACTCTTAATGTTTACAAGTCCGGGTACTTCCGGTGGCGTTTTCATGGGACTGTGCTTTCAATTATTAAGAGTTCATGTTTACAGAGCTCAGAATTGGTGTGTAAAGCCTTGGAATGACGAGAATAGTGTTTATGTTTACAATTAAGGAGGATTGGGTTCGGCGTTTTTGTGTGTGATTCAGTTAAAATGGTGACGGTTCTAGTAAATACTTCTAAGCAAACTGCCTAATTTTTGTAAAACTGTTAAAATACACAATGAGAGTTCCCAGAAATGATTAAGAACGTGTAATAAACACCTCAAGTACACGTAAATAGATTCTCACTACATTTACTGTCGAATTCAATTACAGAGGTTTCCCGTGTAAAGCTGTGAAATGACGAAAATACTGGTAATGTTTATAAATCCGGGTATTTCGGGTGGCGTTTTCACGGGACTGTGCTTTCAATTATTAAGAGTTCATGTTTACAGAGCTCAGAGTAGTTGTCTAAAGCCTTGGAATGACGAGAATAGTGTTTATGTTTACAATTTAGGAGGTTTGGCTTTGGCGTGTTTTGTGTGAATCAGTTGAAATGGTGACGGTTCCGGTAAATACTTCTATGCAAAATGTCTAATTTTGCTAAAAATGTTAAAATACACAACGAGAGGGCCCAGAAATGATTAAGAACGTGTAATAAACACCTCAAGTACACGTAAATAGATTCTTACTACATTTACTGTCGAATTCAATCACGGAGGTTTCGAGTGGAAAGCTGTGAAATGACGAAAATACTGGTAATGTTTACAAGTCCGGGTACTTCCGGTGGCGTTTTTACGGTTCTGTGCTTTCAATTATTAAGAGTTCATGTTTACAGAGCTCAGAGTAGGTGTCTAAAGCCTTGGAATGACGAGAATAGTGTTTATGTTTACAATTAAGGAGGATTGGGTTCGGCGTTTTTATGTGTGATTCAGTTAAAATGGTGACGGTTCTAGTACATACTTCTAAGAAAACTGCCTAATTTTGGTAAAACTGTTAAAATACACAATGAGAGTTCCCAGAAATGATTAAGAACGTGTAATAAACACCTCAAGTACACGTAAATAGATTCTTACTACATTTACTGTCGAATTCAATTACAGAGGTTTCCCGTGTAAAGCTGTGAAATAACGAAAATACTGATAATGTTTATAAATCCGGGTACTTCGGGTGGCGTTTTCTCGGGACTGTGCTTTCAATTATTAAGAGTTCATGTTTACAGAGCTCAGAGTAGGTGTCTAAAGCCTTGGAATGACGAGAATAGTGTTTATGTTTACAATATAGGAGGATTGGGTTCGGCGTTTTTTTTTTGTGATTCAGTTAGAATGGTGACGGTTCTAGTAAATAAATTCTAAGCAAACTGCCTAATTTTGCTAAAACTGTTAAAATACACAATGATAGTTTCCAGAAATGATTAAAAACATGGAAGAAACACTTCAAGTACACGTAAACAGATTCTTACTACATTTAATATCGTATTTAATTACGGAGGTTTCCAGGGGAAAGCTGTGGAATGACGAAAATACTCTTAATGTTTACAAGTCCGGGTACTTCCGGTGGCGTTTTCATGGGACTGTGCTTTCAATTATTAAGAGTTCATGTTTACAGAGCTCAGAATTGGTGTGTAAAGCCTTGGAATGACGAGAATAGTGTTTATGTTTACAATTAAGGAGGATTGGGTTCGGCGTTTTTGTGTGTGATTCAGTTAAAATGGTGACGGTTCTAGTAAATACTTCTAAGCAAACTGCCTAATTTTTGTAAAACTGTTAAAATACACAATGAGAGTTCCCAGAAATGATTAAGAACGTGTAATAAACACCTCAAGTACACGTAAATAGATTCTCACTACATTTACTGTCGAATTCAATTACAGAGGTTTCCCGTGTAAAGCTGTGAAATGACGAAAATACTGGTAATGTTTATAAATCCGGGTATTTCGGGTGGCGTTTTCACGGGACTGTGCTTTCAATTATTAAGAGTTCATGTTTACAGAGCTCAGAGTAGTTGTCTAAAGCCTTGGAATGACGAGAATAGTGTTTATGTTTACAATTTAGGAGGTTTGGCTTTGGCGTGTTTTGTGTGAATCAGTTGAAATGGTGACGGTTCCGGTAAATACTTCTATGCAAAATGTCTAATTTTGCTAAAAATGTTAAAATACACAACGAGAGGGCCCAGAAATGATTAAGAACGTGTAATAAACACCTCAAGTACACGTAAATAGATTCTTACTACATTTACTGTCGAATTCAATCACAGAGGTTTCCCGTGGAAAGCTGTGAAATGACGAAAATACTGGTAATGTTTACAAGTCCGGGTACTTCCGGTGGCGTTTTTACGGTTCTGTGCTTTCAATTATTAAGAGTTCCTGTTTACAGAGCTCAGAATTGGTTTCTAAAGACTTGGAATGAAGAGAATAGTGTTTATGTTTACAATTAAGGAGGATTGGGTTCGGCGTTTTTGTGTGTGAATCAGTTAAAATGGTGAGGGTTCTAGTAAATACTTCTCAGCAAACTGCCTAATTTTGGTAAAACTGTTAAAATACACAATGAGAGTTCACAGAAATGATTAAGAACGTGTAATAAACACCTCAAGTACACGTAAATAGATTCTTACTTCATTTACTGTCGAATTAAATCACAGAGGTTTCCCGTGGAAAGCTGTGGAATGACGAAAATACTGGTAATGTTTACAAGTCCGGGTACTTCCGGTGGCGTTTTCATGGTTCTGTGCTTTCAATTATTAAGAGTTCATGTTTACAGAGCTCAGAAGTGGTGTCTAAAGCCTTGGAATGACGAGAATAGTGTTTATGTTTACAATTAAGGAGGATTGGGTTCGGCGTTTTTTTTTTTTTTTTTAGTCAGTTAAAATAGTGACGGTTCTAGTAAATACTTCTAAGCAAACTGCCTAATTTTGGTAAAACTGTTAAAATACACAATGAGAGTTCCCAGAAATGATTAAGAACGTGTAATAAACACCTCAAGTACACGTAAATAGATTCTTACTACATATACTGTCGAATTCAATTACAGAGGTTTCCCGTGTAAAGCTGTGAAATGACGAAAATACTGGTAATGTTTATAAATCCGGGTACTTCGGGTGGCGTTTTCACGGGACTGTGCTTTCAATTATTAAGAGTTCATATTTACAGAGCTCAGAATTGGTGTGTAAAGCCTTGGAATGACGAGAATAGTGTTTATGTTTACAATTAAGGAGGATTGGGTTCGGCGTTTTTATGTGTGATTCAGTTAAAATGGTGACGGTTCTAGTAAATACTTCTAAGAAAACTGCCTAATTTTGGTAAAACTGTTAAAATACACAATGAGAGTTCCCAGAAATGATTAAGAACGTGTAATAAACACCTCAAGTACACGTAAATAGATTCTTACTACATTTACTGTCGAATTCAATTACAGAGGTTTCCCGTGTAAAGCTGTGAAATAACGAAAATACTGATAATGTTTATAAATCCGGGTACTTCGGGTGGCGTTTTCTCGGGACTGTGCTTTCAATTATTAAGAGTTCATGTTTACAGAGCTCAGAGTAGGTGTCTAAAGCCTTGGAATGACGAGAATAGTGTTTATGTTTACAATTTAGGAGGTTTGGCTTTGGCGTGTTTTGTGTGAATCAGTTGAAATGGTGACGGTTTCAGTAAATACTTCTAAGCAAACTGTCTAATTTTGGTAAAACTGATAATACACAATGAGATTTCCCAGAAATGATTAAAAACTTGCAGGAAACACTTCAAGTACACGTAAACAGATTCTTACTACATTTAATGTCGTATTTAATTACGGAGGTTTCCAGTGGAAAGCTGTGAAATGACGAAAACACTGGTAATGTTTACAAATACGGGTACTTCGGGTGGCGTTTTACGGGACTGGGCTTTCAATTATTAAGAGTTCATGTTTACAGAGCTCAGAGTAGTTGTCTAAAGCCTTGGAATGACGAGAATAGTGTTTATGTTTACAATTTAGGAGGTTTGGCTTTGGCGTGTTTTGTGTGAATCAGTTGAAATGGTGACGGTTCCGGTAAATACTTCTATGCAAAATGTCTAATTTTGCTAAAAATGTTAAAATACACAATGAGAGTGCCCAGAAATGATTAAGAACGTGTAATAAACACCTCAAGTACACGTAAATAGATTCTTACTACATTTACTGTCGAATTCAATCACAGAGGTTTCCCGTGGAAAGCTGTGGAATGACGAAAATACTGGTAATGTTTACAAGTCCAGGTATTTCCGGTGGCGTTTTCATGGTTCTGTGCTTTCAATTATTAAGAGTTCATGTTTACAGAGCTCAGAAGTGGTGTCTAAAGCCTTGGAATGACGAGAATAGTGTTTATGTTTACAATTAAGGAGGATTGGGTTCGGCGTTTTTTTTTTTTTTTTTTTTTTAGTCAGTTAAAATGGTGACGGTTCTAGTAAATACTTCTAAGCAAACTGCCTAATTTTTGTAAAACTGTTAAAATACACAATGAGAGTTCCCAGAAATGATTAAGAACGTGTAATAAACACCTCAAGTACACGTAAATAGATTCTTACTACATATACTGTCGAATTCAATTACAGAGGTTTCCCGTGTAAAGCTGTGAAATGACGAAAATACTGGTAATGTTTATAAATCCGGGTACTTCGGGTGGCGTTTTCACGGGACTCTGCTTTCAATTATTAAGAGTTCATATTTACAGAGCTCAGAATTGGTGTGTAAAGCCTTGGAATGACGAGAATAGTGTTTATGTTTACAATTAAGGAGGATTGGGTTCGGCGTTTTTATGTGTGATTCAGTTAAAATGGTGAAGGTTCTAGTAAATACTTATAAGAAAACTGCCTAATTTTGGTAAAACTGTTAAAATACACAATGAGAGTTCCCAGAAATGATTAAGAACGTGTAATAAACACCTCAAGTACACGTAAATAGATTCTTACTACATTTACTGTCGAATTCAATTACAGAGGTTTCCCGTGTAAAGCTGTGAAATAACGAAAATACTGATAATGTTTATAAATCCGGGTACTTCGGGTGGCGTTTTCTCGGGACTGTGCTTTCAGTTTTTAAGAGTTCATGTTTACAGAGCTCAGAGTAGGTGTCTAAAGCCTTGGAATGACGAGAATAGTGTTTATGTTTACAATATAGGAGGATTGGGTTCGGCGTTTTTTTTTGTGATTCAGTTAAAATGGTGACGGTTCTAGTAAATAAATTCTAAGCAAACTGCCTAATTTTGCTAAAACTGTTAAAATACACAATGATAGTTTCCAGAAATGATTAAAAACATGGAAGAAACACTTCAAGTACACGTAAACAGATTCTTACTACATTTAATATCGTATTTAATTACGGAGGTTTCCAGGGGAAAGCTGTGGAATGAAGAAAATACTCTTAATGTTTACAAGTCCGGGTACTTCCGGTGGCGTTTTCATGGGACTGTGCTTTCAATTATTAAGAGTTCATGTTTACAGAGCTCAGAATTGGTGTGTAAAGCCTTGGAATAACGAGAATAGTGTTTATGTTTACAATTAAGGAGGATTAGGTTCGGCGTTTTTGTGTGTGATTCAGTTAAAATGGTGACGGTTCTAGTAAATACTTCTAAGCAAACTGCCTAATTTTTGTAAAACTGTTAAAATACACAATGAGAGTTCCCAGAAATGATTAAGAACGTGTAATAAACACCTCAAGTACACGTAAATAGATTCTCACTACATTTACTGTCGTATTCAATTACAGAGGTTTCCCGTGTAAAGCTGTGAAATGACGAAAATACTGGTAATGTTTATAAATCCGGGTATTTCGGGTGGCGTTTTCACGGGACTGTGCTTTCAATTATTAAGAGTTCATGTTTACAGAGCTCAGAGTAGTTGTCTAAAGCCTTGGAATGACGAGAATAGTGTTTATGTTTACAATTTAGGAGGTTTGGCTTTGGCGTGTTTTGTGTGAATCAGTTGAAATGGTGACGGTTCCGGTAAATACTTCTATGCAAAATGTCTAATTTTGGTAAAACTGTTAAAATACACAATGAGAGTTCCCAGAAATGTTTAAGAACGTGTAATAAACACCTCAAGTACACGTAAATAGATTCTTACTACATTTACTGTCGAATTCAATCACAGAGGTTTCCCGTGGAAAGCTGTGAAAGGACGAAAATACTGGTAATGTTTACAAGTCCGGGTACTTCCGGTGGCGTTTTTACGGTTCTGTGCTTTCAATTATTAAGAGTTCCTGTTTACAGAGCTCAGAATTGGTGTCTAAAGCCTTGGAATCACGAGAATAGTTTTTATGTTTACAATTAAGGAGGATTTGCTTTGGCGTTTTTTTTTTGTGAATCAGTTAAAATGGTGACGGTTCCGGAAAATACTTCTAAGCAAACTGCCTAATTTTGGTAAAACTGTTAAAATACACAATGAGAGTTCCCAGAAATGATTAAGAACGTGTAATAAACACCTCAAGTACACGTAAATAGTTCTTACTACATTTACTGTCGAATTCAATTACAGAGGTTTCCCGTGTAAAGCTGTGAAATGACGAAAATACTGGTAATGTTTATAAATCCGGGTACTTCGTGTGGCGTTTTCACGGGACTGTGCTTTCAATTATTAAGAGTTCATGTTTACAGAGCTCAGAGTAGGTGTCTAAAGCCTTGGAATGACGAGAATAGTGTTTATGTTTACAATATAGGAGGATTCGGTTCGGCGTTTTTTTGTGGGAATCAGTTAAAATGGTGACGGTTTCAGTAAATACTTCTCAACAAAGTGCCTAATTTTGGTATAACTGTTAAAATACTCAATGAGAGTTCCCAGAAATGATTAAGAACGTGTAATAAACACCTCAAGTACACGTAAATAGATTCTAACTACATTTACTGTCGAATTCAATCACAGAGGTTTCCGTGGAAAGCTGTGGAATGATGAAAATACTGGTAATGTTTACAAGTCCGGGTACTTCCGGTGGCGTTTTCACGGTTCTGTGCTTTCAATTATTAAGAGTTCATGTTTACAGAGCTCAGAATTGGTGTGTAAAGCCTTAGAATCACGAAAATAGTGTTTATGTTTACTATTAAGGAGGATTGGGTTCGGCGTTTTTGTGTGTAATTCAGTTAAAATGGTGACGGTTGTAGTAAATACTTCAAAGCAAACTGCCTAATTTTGGTAAAACTGTTAAAATACAAAATGAGAGTTCCCAGAAATGATTAGGAACGTGGAAGAAACACCTCAAGTACACTTAAATAGATTCTTACTACATTTACTGTCGAATTCAATTACAGAGGTTTCCCGTGTAAAGCTGTGAAATGACGAAAATACTGGTAATGTTTATAAATCCGGGTAATTCGGGTGGCGTTTTCACGGGACTGTGCTTTCAATTATTAAGAGTTCATGTTTACAGAGCTCAGAGTAGGTGTCTAAAGCCTTGGAATGACGAGAATAGTGTTTATGTTTACAATATAGGAGGATTGGGTTCGGCGTTTTTTTTTTTTGTGATTCAGTTAGAATGGTGACGGTTCTAGTAAATACTTCTAAGCAAACTGCTTCATTTTGCTAAAACTGTTAAAATACACAATGATAGTTTCCAGAAATGATTAAAAACATGGAAGAAACACTTAAATTACACGTAAACAGATTCTTACTACATTTAATGTCGTACTCAATCACGGAGGTTTCCCGGGTAAAGCTGTGAAATGATGAAAATACTCTTAATGTTTAAAAGTCCGGGTACTTCCGGTGGCATTTTCATGGTTCTGTCCTTTCAATTATTAAGAGTTCATGTTTACAGAGCTCAGAATTGGTGTCTAAAGCCTTGGAATGGCGAGAATAGTGTTTATGTTTACAATTTGGGAGGATTGGCTTTGGCGTTTTTTTTGTGAATCAGTTAAAATGGTGACGGTTTCAGTAAATACTTCTAAGCAAACTGTCTAATTTTGGTAAAACTGATAATACAAAATGAGAGTTCCCAGAAATGATTAAAAACGTGGAAGAAACACTTCAAGTACACATAAACAGATTTTAACTACATTTACTGTCGAATTCAATCACGGAGGTTTCCAGTGGAAAGCTGTGAAATGACGAAAATACTGGTAATGTTTACAAGTCCGGGTACTTCCGGTGGCGTTTTCATGGTTCTGTGCTTTCAATTATTAAGAGTTCATGTTTACAGAGCTCAGAAGTGGTGTCTAAAGCCTTGGAATGACGAGAATAGTGTTTATGTTTACAATTAAGGAGGATTGGTTTCGGCGTTTTTGTCTGTGAATCAGTTGAAATGGTGACGGTTCCGGTAAATACTTCTATGCAAAATGTCTAATTTTGCTAAAAATGTTAAAATACACAATGAGAGTGCCCAGAAATGATTAAGAACGTGTAATAAACACCTCAAGTACACGTAAATAGATTCTTACTACATTTACTGTCGAATTCAATCACAGAGGTTTCCCGTGGAAAGCTGTGAAATGACGAAAATACTGGTAATGTTTACAAGTCCAGGTACTTCCGGTTGCGTTTTTACGGTTCTGTGCTTTCAATTATTAAGAGTTCCTGTTTACAGAGCTCAGAATTGGTGTCTAAAGCCTTGGTATCACGAGAATAGTTTTTATGTTTACAATTAAGGAGGATTGGCTTTGGCGTTTTTTTTTGTGAATCAGTTAAAATGGTGACGGTTTCAGTAAATACTTCTAAGCAAACTGTCTAATTTTGGTAAAACTGATAATACAAAATGAGAGTTCCCAGAAATGATTAAAAACGTGGAAGAAACACTTCAAGTACACATAAACAGATTTTAAATACATTTACTGTCGAATTCAATCACGGAGGTTTCCAGTGGAAAGCTGTGAAATGACGAAAATACTCTTAATGTTTACAAGTCCGGGTACTTCCGGTGGCGTTTTCACGGTTCTGTGCTTTCAATTATTAAGAGTTCATGTTTACAGAGCTCAGAATTGGTGTCTAAAGCCTTGGAATCACGAGAATTGTTTTTATGTTAACAATTTAGGAGGATTGGCTTTGGCGGTTTTTTTTGTGAATCAGTTAAAATGGTGACGGTTTCAGTAAATACTTCTAAGCAAACTGTCTAATTTTGGTAAAACTGATAATACAAAATGAGAGTTCCCAGAAATGATTAAAAACGTGGAAGAAACACTTCAAGTACACATAAACAGATTTTAACTACATTTACTGTCGAATTCAATCACGGAGGTTTCCAGTGGAAAGCTGTGAAATGACGAAAATACTGGTAATGTTTACAAGTCCGGGTACTTCGGGTGGCGTTTTCACGGGACTGTGCTTTCAATTATTAAGAGTTCATGTTTAAAGAGCTCAGAATTGGTGTGTAAAGCCTTGGAATGACGAGAATAGTGTTTATGTTTACAATTAAGGAGGATTGGGTTCGCCGTTTTTGTGTGTGAATCAGTTAAAATGGTGAGGGTTCTAGTAAATACTTCTCAGCAAACTGCCTAATTTTGGTAAAACTGTTAAAATACACAATGAGATTTCCCAGAAATGATTAAGAACGTGTAATAAACACCTCAAGTACACGTAAATAGACTCTTACTACATTTACTGTCGAATTCAATCACAGAGGTTTCCCGTGTAAAGCTGTGAAAAGACGAAAATACTGGTAATGTTTATAAATCCGGGTAATTCGGGTGGCGTTTTCACGGGACTGTGCTTTCAATTATTAAGAGTTCATGTTTACAGAGCTCAGAGTAGGTGTCTAAAGCCTTGGAATGACGAGAATAGTGTTTATGTTTACAATTTAGGAGGTTTGGCTTTGGCGTGTTTTGTGTGAATCAGTTGAAATGGTGACGGTTCCGGTAAATACTTCTATGCAAAATGTCTAATTTTGCTAAAAATGTTAAAATACACAACGAGAGGGCCCAGAAATGATTAAGAACGTGTAATAAACACCTCAAGTACACGTAAATAGATTCTTACTACATTTACTGTCGAATTCAATCACAGAGGTTTCCCGTGGAAAGCTGTGAAATGACGGAAATACTGGTAATGTTTACAAGTCCGGGTACTTCCGGTGGCGTTTTTACGGTTCTGTGCTTTCAATTATTAAGAGTTCCTGTTTACAGAGCTCAGAATTGGTTTCTAAAGCCTTGGAATGACGAGAATAGTGTTTATGTTTACAATTAAGGAGGATTGGGATCGGCGTTTTTGTGTGTGAATCAGTTAAAATGGTGAGGGTTCTAGTAAATACTTCTCAGCAAACTGCCTAATTTTGGTAAAACTGTTAAAATACACAATGAGAGTTCACAGAAATGATTAAGAACGTGTAATAAACACCTCAAGTACACGTAAATAGATTCTTACTACATTTACTGTCGAATTAAATCACAGAGGTTTCCCGTGGAAAGCTGTGGAATGACGAAAATACTGGTAATGTTTACAAGTCCGGGTACTTCCGGTGGCGTTTTCATGGTTCTGTGCTTTCAATTATTAAGAGTTCATGTTTACAGAGCTCAGAAGTGGTGTCTAAAGCCTTGGAATGACGAGAATAGTGTTTATGTTTACAATTAAGGAGGATTGGGTTCGGCGTTTTTTTTTTTTTTTTTAGTCAGTTAAAATAGTGACGGTTCTAGTAAATACTTCTAAGCAAACTGCCTAATTTTGGTAAAACTGTTAAAATACACAATGAGAGTTCCCAGAAATGATTAAGAACGTGTAATAAACACCTCAAGTACACGTAAATAGATTCTTACTACATATACGGTCGAATTCAATTACAGAGGTTTCCTGTGTAAAGCTGTGAAATGACGAAAATACTGGTAATGTTTATAAATCCGGATACTTCGGGTGGCGTTTTCACGGGACTGTGCTTTCAATTATTAAGAGTTCATGTTTACAGAGCTCAGAGTAGGTGTCTAAAGCCTTGGAATGACGAGAATAGTGTTTATGTTTACAATTTAGGAGGTTTGGCTTTGGCGTGTTTTGTGTGAATCAGTTGAAATGGTGACGGTTTCAGTAAATACTTTTAAGCAAACTGTCTAATTTTGGTAAAACTGATAATACACAATGAGATTTCCCAGAAATGATTAAAAACTTGCAGGAAACACTTCAAGTACACGTAAACAGATTCTTACTACATTTAATGTCGTATTTAATTACGGAGGTTTCCAGTGGAAAGCTGTGAAATGACGAAAATACTGGTAATGTTCACAAATCCGGGTACTTCGGGTGGCGTTTTCTCGGGACTGTGCTTTCAATTATTAAGAGTTCATGTTTACAGAGCTCAGAGTAGGTGTCTAAAGCCTTGGAATGACGAGAATAGTGTTTATGTTTACAATATAGGAGGATTGGGTTCGGCGTTTTTTTTTGTGATTCAGTTAAAATGGTGACGGTTCTAGTAAATAAATTCTAAGCAAACTGCCTAATTTTGCTAAAACTGTTAATATACACAATGATAGTTTCCAGAAATGATTAAAAACATGGAAGAAACACTTCAAGTACACGTAAACAGATTCTTACTACATTTAATATCGTATTTAATTACGGAGGTTTCCAGGGGAAAGCTGTGGAATGACGAAAATACTCTTAATGTTTACAAGTCCGGGTACTTCCGGTGGCGTTTTCATGGGACTGTGCTTTCAATTATTAAGAGTTCATGTTTACAGAGCTCAGAAGTGGTGTGTAAAGCCTTGGAATGACGAGAATAGTGTTTATGTTTACAATTAAGGAGGATTGGGTTCGGCGTTTTTGTGTGTGATTCAGTTAAAATGGTGACGGTTCTAGTAAATACTTCTAAGCAAACTGCCTAATTTTTGTAAAACTGTTAAAATACACAATGAGAGTTCCCAGAAATGATTAAGAACGTGTAATAAACACCTCAAGTACACGTAAATAGATTCTCACTACATTTAAAGTCGAATTCAATTACAGAGGTTTCCCGTGTAAAGCTGTGAAATGACGAAAATACTGGTAATGTTTATAAATCCGGGTATTTCGGGTGGCGTTTTCACGGGACTGTGCTTTCAATTATTAAGAGTTCATGTTTACAGAGCTCAGAGTAGTTGTCTAAAGCCTTGGAATGACGAGAATAGTGTTTATGTTTACAATTAAGGAGGATTGGTTTCGGCGTTTTTGTCTGTGAATCAGTTGAAATGGTGACGGTTCCGGTAAATACTTCTATGCAAAATGTCTAATTTTGCTAAAAATGTTAAAATACACAATGAGATTTCCCAGAAATGATTAAAAACTTGCAGGAAACACTTCAAGTACACGTAAACAGATTCTTACTACATTTAATGTCGTATTTAATTACGGAGGTTTCCAGTGGAAAGCTGTGAAATGACGAAAATACTGGTAATGTTTACAAGTCCAGGTACTTCCGGTTGCGTTTTTACGGTTCTGTGCTTTCAATTATTAAGAGTTCCTGTTTACAGAGCTCAGAATTGGTGTCTAAAGCCTTGGTATCACGAGAATAGTTTTTATGTTTACAATTAAGGAGGATTGGCTTTGGCGTTTTTTTTTGTGAATCAGTTAAAATGGTGACGGTTTCAGTAAATACTTCTAAGCAAACTGTCTAATTTTGGTAAAACTGATAATACAAAATGAGAGTTCCCAGAAATGATTAAAAACGTGGAAGAAACACTTCAAGTACACATAAACAGATTTTAACTACATTTACTGTCGAATTCAATCACGGAGGTTTCCAGTGGAAAGCTGTGAAATGACGAAAATACTGGTAATGTTTACAAGTCCGGGTACTTCGGGTGGCGTTTTCACGGGACTGTGCTTTCAATTATTAAGAGTTCATGTTTAAAGAGCTCAGAATTGGTGTGTAAAGCCTTGGAATGACGAGAATAGTGTTTATGTTTACAATTAAGGAGGATTGGGTTCGCCGTTTTTGTGTGTGAATCAGTTAAAATGGTGAGGGTTCTAGTAAATACTTCTCAGCAAACTGCCTAATTTTGGTAAAACTGTTAAAATACACAATGAGATTTCCCAGAAATGATTAAGAACGTGTAATAAACACCTCAAGTACACGTAAATAGACTCTTACTACATTTACTGTCGAATTCAATCACAGAGGTTTCCCGTGTAAAGCTGTGAAAAGACGAAAATACTGGTAATGTTTATAAATCCGGGTAATTCGGGTGGCGTTTTCACGGGACTGTGCTTTCAATTATTAAGAGTTCATGTTTACAGAGCTCAGAGTAGGTGTCTAAAGCCTTGGAATGACGAGAATAGTGTTTATGTTTACAATTTAGGAGGTTTGGCTTTGGCGTGTTTTGTGTGAATCAGTTGAAATGGTGACGGTTCCGGTAAATACTTCTATGCAAAATGTCTAATTTTGCTAAAAATGTTAAAATACACAACGAGAGGGCCCAGAAATGATTAAGAACGTGTAATAAACACCTCAAGTACACGTAAATAGATTCTTACTACATTTACTGTCGAATTCAATCACAGAGGTTTCCCGTGGAAAGCTGTGAAATGACGGAAATACTGGTAATGTTTACAAGTCCGGGTACTTCCGGTGGCGTTTTTACGGTTCTGTGCTTTCAATTATTAAGAGTTCCTGTTTACAGAGCTCAGAATTGGTTTCTAAAGCCTTGGAATGACGAGAATAGTGTTTATGTTTACAATTAAGGAGGATTGGGTTCGGCGTTTTTGTGTGTGAATCAGTTAAAATGGTGAGGGTTCTAGTAAATACTTCTCAGCAAACTGCCTAATTTTGGTAAAACTGTTAAAATACACAATGAGAGTTCACAGAAATGATTAAGAATGTGTAATAAACACCTCAAGTACACGTAAATAGATTCTTACTACATTTACTGTCGAATTAAATCACAGAGGTTTCCCGTGGAAAGCTGTGGAATGACGAAAATACTGGTAATGTTTACAAGTCCGGGTACTTCCGGTGGCGTTTTCATGGTTCTGTGCTTTCAATTATTAAGAGTTCATGTTTACAGAGCTCAGAAGTGGTGTCTAAAGCCTTGGAATGACGAGAATAGTGTTTATGTTTACAATTAAGGAGGATTGGGTTCGGCGTTTTTTTTTTTTTTTTTAGTCAGTTAAAATAGTGACGGTTCTAGTAAATACTTCTAAGCAAACTGCCTAATTTTGGTAAAACTGTTAAAATACACAATGAGAGTTCCCAGAAATGATTAAGAACGTGTAATAAACACCTCAAGTACACGTAAATAGATTCTTACTACATATACGGTCGAATTCAATTACAGAGGTTTCCTGTGTAAAGCTGTGAAATGACGAAAATACTGGTAATGTTTATAAATCCGGGTACTTCGGGTGGCGTTTTCACGGGACTGTGCTTTCAATTATTAAGAGTTCATGTTTACAGAGCTCAGAGTAGGTGTCTAAAGCCTTGGAATGACGAGAATAGTGTTTATGTTTACAATTTAGGAGGTTTGGCTTTGGCGTGTTTTGTGTGAATCAGTTGAAATGGTGACGGTTTCAGTAAATACTTTTAAGCAAACTGTCTAATTTTGGTAAAACTGATAATACACAATGAGATTTCCCAGAAATGATTAAAAACTTGCAGGAAACACTTCAAGTACACGTGAACAGATTCTTACTACATTTAATGTCGTATTTAATTACGGAGGTTTCCAGTGGAAAGCTGTGAAATGACGAAAATACTGGTAATGTTCACAAATCCGGGTACTTCGGGTGGCGTTTTCTCGGGACTGTGCTTTCAATTATTAAGAGTTCATGTTTACAGAGCTCAGAGTAGGTGTCTAAAGCCTTGGAATGACGAGAATAGTGTTTATGTTTACAATATAGGAGGATTGGGTTCGGCGTTTTTTTTTGTGATTCAGTTAAAATGGTGACGGTTCTAGTAAATAAATTCTAAGCAAACTGCCTAATTTTGCTAAAACTGTTAATATACACAATGATAGTTTCCAGAAATGATTAAAAACATGGAAGAAACACTTCAAGTACACGTAAACAGATTCTTACTACATTTAATATCGTATTTAATTACGGAGGTTTCCAGGGGAAAGCTGTGGAATGACGAAAATACTCTTAATGTTTACAAGTCCGGGTACTTCCGGTGGCGTTTTCATGGGACTGTGCTTTCAATTATTAAGAGTTCATGTTTACAGAGCTCAGAAGTGGTGTGTAAAGCCTTGGAATGACGAGAATAGTGTTTATGTTTACAATTAAGGAGGATTGGGTTCGGCGTTTTTGTGTGTGATTCAGTTAAAATGGTGACGGTTCTAGTAAATACTTCTAAGCAAACTGCCTAATTTTTGTAAAACTGTTAAAATACACAATGAGAGTTCCCAGAAATGATTAAGAACGTGTAATAAACACCTCAAGTACACGTAAATAGATTCTCACTACATTTACTGTCGAATTCAATTACAGAGGTTTCCCGTGTAAAGCTGTGAAATGACGAAAATACTGGTAATGTTTATAAATCCGGGTATTTCGGGTGGCGTTTTCACGGGACTGTGCTTTCAATTATTAAGAGTTCATGTTTACAGAGCTCAGAGTAGTTGTCTAAAGCCTTGGAATGACGAGAATAGTGTTTATGTTTACAATTTAGGAGGTTTGGCTTTGGCGTGTTTTGTGTGAATCAGTTGAAATGGTGACGGTTCCGGTAAATACTTCTATGCAAAATGTCTAATTTTGCTAAAAATGTTAAAATACACAATGAGAGTGCCCAGAAATGTTTAAGAACGTGTAATAAACACCTCAAGTACACGTAAATAGATTCTTACTACATTTACTGTCGAATTCAATCACAGAGGTTTCCCGTGGAAAGCTGTGAAATGACGAAAATACTGGTAATGTTTACAAGTCCGGGTACTTCCGGTGGCGTTTTTACGGTTCTGTGCTTTCAATTATTAAGAGTTCCTGTTTACAGAGCTCAGAATTGGTTTCTAAAGCCTTGGAATGACGAGAATAGTGTTTATGTTTACAATTAAGGAGGATTGGGTTCGGCGTTTTTGTGTGTGAATCAGTTAAAATGGTGAGGGTTCTAGTAAATACTTCTCAGCAAACTGCCTAATTTTGGTAAAACTGTTAAAATACACAATGAGAGTTCACAGAAATGATTAAGAACGTGTAATAAACACCTCAAGTACACGTAAATAGATTCTTACTACATTTACTGTCGAATTAAATCACAGAGGTTTCCCGTGGAAAGCTGTGGAATGACGAAAATACTGGTAATGTTTACAAGTCCGGGTACTTCCGGTGGCGTTTTCATGGTTCTGTGCTTTCAATTATTAAGAGTTCATGTTTACAGAGCTCAGAAGTGGTGTCTAAAGCCTTGGAATGACGAGAATAGTGTTTATGTTTACAATTAAGGAGGATTGGGTTCGGCGTTTTTTTTTTTTTTTTTAGTCAGTTAAAATAGTGACGGTTCTAGTAAATACTTCTAAGCAAACTGCCTAATTTTGGTAAAACTGTTAAAATACACAATGAGAGTTCCCAGAAATGATTAAGAACGTGTAATAAACACCTCAAGTACACGTAAATAGATTCTTACTACATATACGGTCGAATTCAATTACAGAGGTTTCCTGTGTAAAGCTGTGAAATGACGAAAATACTGGTAATGTTTATAAATCCGGGTACTTCGGGTGGCGTTTTCACGGGACTGTGCTTTCAATTATTAAGAGTTCATGTTTACAGAGCTCAGAGTAGGTGTCTAAAGCCTTGGAATGACGAGAATAGTGTTTATGTTTACAATTTAGGAGGTTTGGCTTTGGCGTGTTTTGTGTGAATCAGTTGAAATGGTGACGGTTTCAGTAAATACTTTTAAGCAAACTGTCTAATTTTGGTAAAACTGATAATACACAATGAGATTTCCCAGAAATGATTAAAAACTTGCAGGAAACACTTCAAGTACACGTGAACAGATTCTTACTACATTTAATGTCGTATTTAATTACGGAGGTTTCCAGTGGAAAGCTGTGAAATGACGAAAATACTGGTAATGTTCACAAATCCGGGTACTTCGGGTGGCGTTTTCTCGGGACTGTGCTTTCAATTATTAAGAGTTCATGTTTACAGAGCTCAGAGTAGGTGTCTAAAGCCTTGGAATGACGAGAATAGTGTTTATGTTTACAATATAGGAGGATTGGGTTCGGCGTTTTTTTTTGTGATTCAGTTAAAATGGTGACGGTTCTAGTAAATAAATTCTAAGCAAACTGCCTAATTTTGCTAAAACTGTTAATATACACAATGATAGTTTCCAGAAATGATTAAAAACATGGAAGAAACACTTCAAGTACACGTAAACAGATTCTTACTACATTTAATATCGTATTTAATTACGGAGGTTTCCAGGGGAAAGCTGTGGAATGACGAAAATACTCTTAATGTTTACAAGTCCGGGTACTTCCGGTGGCGTTTTCATGGGACTGTGCTTTCAATTATTAAGAGTTCATGTTTACAGAGCTCAGAAGTGGTGTGTAAAGCCTTGGAATGACGAGAATAGTGTTTATGTTTACAATTAAGGAGGATTGGGTTCGGCGTTTTTGTGTGTGATTCAGTTAAAATGGTGACGGTTCTAGTAAATACTTCTAAGCAAACTGCCTAATTTTTGTAAAACTGTTAAAATACACAATGAGAGTTCCCAGAAATGATTAAGAACGTGTAATAAACACCTCAAGTACACGTAAATAGATTCTCACTACATTTACTGTCGAATTCAATTACAGAGGTTTCCCGTGTAAAGCTGTGAAATGACGAAAATACTGGTAATGTTTATAAATCCGGGTATTTCGGGTGGCGTTTTCACGGGACTGTGCTTTCAATTATTAAGAGTTCATGTTTACAGAGCTCAGAGTAGTTGTCTAAAGCCTTGGAATGACGAGAATAGTGTTTATGTTTACAATTTAGGAGGTTTGGCTTTGGCGTGTTTTGTGTGAATCAGTTGAAATGGTGACGGTTCCGGTAAATACTTCTATGCAAAATGTCTAATTTTGCTAAAAATGTTAAAATACACAATGAGAGTGCCCAGAAATGTTTAAGAACGTGTAATAAACACCTCAAGTACACGTAAATAGATTCTTACTACATTTACTGTCGAATTCAATCACAGAGGTTTCCCGTGGAAAGCTGTGAAATGACGAAAATACTGGTAATGTTTACAAGTCCGGGTACTTCCGGTGGCGTTTTTACGGTTCTGTGCTTTCAATTATTAAGAGTTCCTGTTTACAGAGCTCAGAATTGGTGTCTAAAGCCTTGGAATCACGAGAATAGTTTTTATGTTTACAATTAAGGAGGATTTGCTTTGGCGTTTTTTTTTGTGAATCAGTTAAAATGGTGACGGTTTCAGTAAATACTTCTAAGCAAACTGTCTAATTTTGGTAAAACTGATAATACAAAATGAGAGTTCCCAGAAATGATTAAAAACGTGGAAGAAACACTTCAAGTACACGTAAACAGATTTTAACTACATTTACTGTCGAATTCAATCACGGAGGTTTCCAGTGGAAAGCTGTAAAATGACGAAAATACTGCTAATGTTTACAAGTCCGGGTACTTCCGGTGGCGTTTTCACGGGACTGTGCTTTCAATTATTAAGAGTTCATGTTTACAGAGCTCAGAGTAGGTGTCTAAAGCCTTGGAATGACGAGAATAGTGTTTATGTTTACAATTTAGGAGGTTTGGCTTTGGCGTGTTTTGTGTGAATCAGTTGAAATGGTGACGGTTCCGGTAAATACTTCTAAGCAAACTGCCTAATTTTGGTAAAACTGTTAAAATACACAATGAGAGTTCCCAGAAATGATTAAGAACGTGTAATAAACACCTCAAGTACACGTAAATATTTCTTACTACATTTACTGTCGAATTCAATTACAGAGGTTTCCCGTGTAAAGCTGTGAAATGACGAAAATACTGGTAATGTTTATAAATCCGGGTACTTCGGGTGGCGTTTTCACGGGACTGTGCTTTCAATTATTAAGAGTTCATGTTTACAGAGCTCAGAGTAGGTGTCTAAAGCCTTGGAATGAAGAGAATAGTGTTTATGTTTACAATATAGGAGGATTCGGTTCGGCGTTTTTTTGTGTGAATCAGTTAAAATGGTGACGGTTTCAGTAAATACTTCTAAGCAAACTGTCTAATTTTGGTAAAACTGAAAAAATACACAATGAGAGTTCCCAGAAATGATTAAAAACGTGGAAGAAACACCTCAAGTACACGTAAACAGATTTTAACTACATTTACTGTCGAATTCAATCACGGAGGTTTCCAGTGGAAAGCTGTGAAATGACGAAAATACTGGTAATGTTTACAAGTCCGGGTACTTCGGGTGGCGTTTTCACGGGACTGTGCTTTCAATTATTAAGAGTTCATGTTTACAGGGCTCAGAATTGTTGTGTAAAGCCTTGGAATGACGAGAATAGTGTTTATGTTTACAATTAAGGAGGATTGGGTTCGGCGTTTTTGTGTGTGAATCAGTTAAAATGGTGACGGTTTCAGTAAATACTTTTAAGCAAACTGTCTAATTTTGGTAAAACTGATAATACACAATGAGATTTCCCAGAAATGATTAAAAACTTGCAGGAAACACTTCAAGTACACGTAAACAGATTCTTACTACATTTAATGTCGTATTTAATTACGGAGGTTTCCAGTGGAAAGCTGTGAAATGACGAAAATACTGGTAATGTTTACAAATCCGGGTACTTCGGGTGGCGTTTTCTCGGGACTGTGCTTTCAGTTATTAAGAGTTCATGTTTACAGAGCTCAGAGTAGGTGTCTAAAGCCTTGGAATGACGAGAATAGTGTTTATGTTTACAATATAGGAGGATTGGGTTCGGCGTTTTTTTGTGTGAATCAGTTAAAATGGTGACGGTTCTAGTAAATAAATTCTAAGCAAAATGCCTAATTTTGCTAAAACTGTTAATATACACAATGATAGTTTCCAGAAATGATTAAAAACATGGAAGAAACACTTCAAGTACACGTAAACAGATTCTTACTACATTTAATATCGTATTTAATTACGGAGGTTTCCAGGGGAAAGCTGTGGAATGACGAAAATACTCTTAATGTTTACAAGTCCGGGTACTTCCGGTGGCGTTTTCATGGGACTGTGCTTTCAATTATTAAGAGTTCATGTTTACAGAGCTCAGAAGTGGTGTGTAAAGCCTTGGAATGACGAGAATAGTGTTTAGGTTTACAATTAAGGAGGATTGGGTTCGGCGTTTTTGTGTGTGATTCAGTTAAAATGGTGACGGTTCTAGTAAATACTTCTAAGCAAACTGCCTAATTTTTGTAAAACTGTTAAAATACACAATGAGAGTTCCCAGAAATGATTAAGAACGTGTAATAAACACCTCAAGTACACGTAAATAGATTCTTACTACATTTACTGTCGAATTCAATCACAGAGGTTTCCTGTGGAAAGCTGTGGAATGACGAAAATACTGGTAATGTTTACAAGTCCGGGTACTTCGGGTGGCGTTTTCACGGGACTGGGCTTTCAATTATTAAGAGTTCATGTTTACAGAGCTCAGAGTAGGTGTCTAAAGCCTTGGAATGACGAGAATAGTGTTTATGTTTACAATTTAGGAGGTTTGGCTTTGGCGTGTTTTGTGTGAATCAGTTGAAATGGTGACGGTTCCGGTAAATACTTCTAAGCAAACTGCCTAATTTTGGTAAAACTGTTAAAATACACAATGAGAGTTCCCAGAAATGATTAAGAACGTGTAATAAACACCTCAAGTACACGTAAATATTTCTTACTACATTTACTGTCGAATTCAATTACAGAGGTTTCCCGTGTAAAGCTGTGAAATGATGAAAATACTGGTAATGTTTATAAATCCGGGTACTTCGGGTGGCGTTTTCACGGGACTGTGCTTTCAATTATTAAGAGTTCATGTTTACAGAGCTCAGAGTAGGTGTCTAAAGCCTTGGAATGACGAGAATAGTGTTTATGTTTACAATATAGGAGGATTCGGTTCGGCGTTTTTTTGTGTGAATCAGTTAAAATGGTGACGGTTTCAGTAAATACTTCTAAGAAAACTGTCTAATTTTGGTAAAACTGAAAAAATACACAATGAGAGTTCCCAGAAATGATTAAAAACATGGAAGAAACACTTCAAGTACACGTAAACAGATTTTAACTACATTTACTGTCGAATTCAATCACGGAGGTTTCCAGTGGAAAGCTGTGAAATGACGAAAATACTGGTAATGTTTACAAGTCCGGGTACTTCGGGTGGCGTTTTCACGGGACTGTGCTTTCAATTATTAAGAGTTCATGTTTACAGAGCTCAGAATTGTTGTGTAAAGCCTTGGAATGACGAGAATAGTGTTTATGTTTACAATTAAGGAGGATTGGGTTCGGCGTTTTTGTGTGTGAATCAGTTAAAATGGTGACGGTTCTAGTAAATACTTCTCAACAAAGTGCCTAATTTTGGTAAAACTGTTAAAATACTCAATGAGAGTTCCCAGAAATGATTAAGAACGTGTAATAAACACCTCAAGTACACGTAAATAGATTCTAACTACATTTACTGTCGAATTCAATCACAGAGGTTTCCGTGGAAAGCTGTGGAATGATGAAAATACTGGTAATGTTTACAAGTCCGGGTACTTCCGGTGGCGTTTTCACGGGACTGTGCTTTCAAATATTAAGAGTTCATGCTTACAGAGCTCAGAATTGGTTTCTAAAGCCTTGGAATGACGAGAATAGTGTTTATGTTTACAATTGAGGAGGATTGGGTTCGGCGTTTTTGTCTGTGAATCAGTTGAAATGGTGATGGTTCCGGTAAATACTTCTATGCAAAATGTCTAATTTTGCTAAAAATGTTAAAATACACAATGAGAGTGCCCAGAAATGATTAAGAACGTGTAATAAACACCTCAAGTACACGTAAATAGATTCTTACTACATTTACTGTCGAATTCAATTACAGAGGTTTCCCGTGGAAAGCTGTGAAATGACGAAAATACTGGTAATGTTTACAAGTCCAGGTACTTCCGGTTGCGTTTTTACGGTTCTGTGCTTTCAATTATTAAGAGTTCCTGTTTACAGAGCTCAGAATTGGTGTCTAAAGCCTTGGTATCACGAGAATAGTTTTTATGTTTACAATTAAGGAGGATTGGCTTTGGCGTTTTTTTTTTGTGAATCAGTTAAAATGGTGACGGTTTCAGTAAATACTTCTAAGCAAACTGTCTAATTTTGGTAAAACTGATAATACAAAATGAGAGTTCCCAGAAATGATTAAAAACGTGGAAGAAACACTTCAAGTACACATAAACAGATTTTAACTACATTTACTGTCGAATTCAATCACGGAGGTTTCCAGTGGAAAGCTGTGAAATGACGAAAATACTCTTAATGTTTACAAGTCCGGGTACTTCCGGTGGCGTTTTCACGGTTCTGTGCTTTCAATTATTAAGAGTTCATGTTTACAGAGCTCAGAATTGGTGTCTAAAGCCTTGGAATCACGAGAATTGTTTTTATGTTAACAATTTAGGAGGATTGGCTTTGGCGTTTTTTTTTGTGAATCAGTTAAAATGGTGACGGTTTCAGTAAATACTTCTAAGCAAACTGTCTAATTTTGGTAAAACTGATAATACAAAATGAGAGTTCCCAGAAATGATTAAAAACGTGGAAGAAACACTTCAAGTACACATAAACAGATTTTAACTACATTTACTGTCGAATTCAATCACGGAGGTTTCCAGTGGAAAGCTGTGAAATGACGAAAATACTGGTAATGTTTACAAGTCCGGGTACTTCGGGTGGCGTTTTCACGGGACTGTGCTTTCAATTATTAAGAGTTCATGTTTACAGAGCTCAGAATTGGTGTGTAAAGCCTTGGAATGACGAGAATAGTGTTTATGTTTACAATTAAGGAGGATTGGGTTCGGCGTTTTTGTGTGTGAATCAGTTAAAATGGTGAGGGTTCTAGTAAATACTTCTCAGCAAACTGCCTAATTTTGGTAAAACTGTTAAAATACACAATGAGAATTCCCAGAAATGATTAAGAACGTGTAATAAACACCTCAAGTACACGAAAATAGATTCTTACTACATTTACTGTCGAATTCAATCACAGAGGTTTCCCGTGGAAAGCTGTGGAATGACGAAAATACTGGTAATGTTTACAAGTCCGGGTACTTCCGGTGGCGTTTTCATGGTTCTGTGCTTTCAATTATTAAGAGTTCATGTTTACAGAGCTCAGAAGTGGTGTCTAAAGCCTTGGAATGACGAGAATAGTGTTTATGTTTACAATTAAGGAGGATTGGGTTCGGCGTTTTTGTCTGTGAATCAGTTGAAATGGTGACGGTTCCGGTAAATACTTCTATGCAAAATGTCTAATTTTGCTAAAAATGTTAAAATACACAATGAGAGTGCCCAGAAATGATTAAGAACGTGTAATAAACACCTCAAGTACACGTAAATAGATTCTTACTACATTTACTGTCGAATTCAATCACAGAGGTTTCCCGTGGAAAGCTGTGAAATGACGAAAATACTGGTAATGTTTACAAATACGGGTACTTCGGGTGGCGTTTTACGGGACTGGGCTTTCAATTATTAAGAGTTCATGTTTACAGAGCTCAGAGTAGTTGTCTAAAGCCTTGGAATGACGCGAATAGTGTTTATGGTTACAATTTAGGAGGTTTGGCTTTGGCGTGTTTTGTGTGAATCAGTTGAAATGGTGACGGTTCCCCTAAATACTTCTATGCAAAATGTCTAATTTTACTAAAAATGTTAAAATACACAATGAGAGTGCCCAGAAATGATTAAGAACGTGTAATAAACACCTCAAGTACACGTAAATAGATTCTTACTACATTTACTGTCGAATTCAATCACAGAGGTTTCCCGTGGAAAGCTGTGAAATGACGAAAATACTGGTAATGTTTACAAGTCCGGGTACTTCCGGTGGCGTTTTCACGGTTCTGTGCTTTCAATTATTAAGAGTTCATGTTTACAGAGCTCAGAATTGGTGTCTAAAGCCTTGGAATCACGAGAATTGTTTTTATGTTAACAATTTAGGAGGATTGGCTTTGGCGTTTTTTTTTGTGAATCAGTTAAAATGGTGACGGTTTCAGTAAATACTTCTAAGCAAACTGTCTAATTTTGGTAAACTGATAATACAAAATGAGTGTTCCCAGAAATGATTAAAAACGTGGAAGAAACACTTCAAGTACACATAAACAGATTTTAACTACATTTACTGTCGAATTCAATCACGGAGGTTTCCAGTGGAAAGCTGTGAAATGACGAAAATACTGGTAATGTTTACAAGTCCGGGTACTTCGGGTGGCGTTTTCACGGGACTGTGCTTTCAATTATTAAGAGTTCATGTTTAAAGAGCTCAGAATTGGTGTGTAAAGCCTTGGAATGACGAGAATAGTGTTTATGTTTACAATTAAGGAGGATTGGGTTCGGCGTTTTTGTGTGTGAATCAGTTAAAATGGTGAGGGTTCTAGTAAATACTTCTCAGCAAACTGCCTAATTTTGGTAAAACTGTTAAAATACACAATGAGAGTTCCCAGAAATGATTAAGAACGTGTAATAAACACCTCAAGTACACGTAAATAGATTCTCACTACATTTACTGTCGAATTCAATTACAGAGGTTTCCCGTGTAAAGCTGTGAAATGACGAAAATACTGGTAATGTTTATAAATCCGGGTACTTCGGGTGGCGTTTTCACGGGACTGTGCTTTCAATTATTAAGAGTTCATGTTTACAGAGCTCAGAGTAGGTGTCTAAAGCCTTGGAATGACGAGAATAGTGTTTATGTTTACAATTAAGGAGGATTGGCTTTGGCGTTTTTTTTTGTGAATCAGTTAAAATGGTGACGGTTTCAGTAAATACTTCTAAGCAAACTGTCTAATTTTGGTAAAACTGATAATACAAAATGAGAGTTCCCAGAAATGATTAAAAACGTGGAAGAAACACTTCAAGTACACATAAACAGATTTTAACTACATTTACTGTCGAATTCAATCACGGAGGTTTCCAGTGGAAAGCTGTGAAATGACGAAAATACTCTTAATGTTTACAAGTCCGGGTACTTCCGGTGGCGTTTTCACGGTTCTGTGCTTTCAATTATTAAGAGTTCATGTTTACAGAGCTCAGAATTGGTGTCTAAAGCCTTGGAATCACGAGAATTGTTTTTATGTTAACAATTTAGGAGGATTGGCTTTGGCGTTTTTTTTTGTGAATCAGTTAAAATGGTGTCGGTTTCAGTAAATACTTCTAAGCAAACTGTCTAATTTTGGTAAAACTGATAATACAAAATGAGAGTTCCCAGAAATGATTAAAAACGTGGAAGAAACACTTCAAGTACACATAAACAGATTTTAACTACATTTACTGTCGAATTCAATCACGGAGGTTTCCAGTGGAAAGCTGTGAAATGACGAAAATACTGGTAATGTTTACAAGTCCGGGTACTTCGGGTGGCGTTTTCACGGGACTGTGCTTTCAATTATTAAGAGTTCATGTTTAAAGAGCTCAGAATTGGTGTGTAAAGCCTTGGAATGACGAGAATAGTGTTTATGTTTACAATTAAGGAGGATTGGGTTCGGCGTTTTTGTGTGTGAATCAGTTAAAATGGTCAGGGTTCTAGTAAATACTTCTCAGCAAACTGCCTAATTTTGGTAAAACTGTTAAAATACACAATGAGATTTCCCAGAAATGATTAAGAACGTGTAATAAACACCTCAAGTACACGTAAATAGACTCTTACTACATTTACTGTCGAATTCAATCACAGAGGTTTCCCGTGTAAAGCTGTGAAATGACGAAAATACTGGTAATGTTTATAAATCCGGGTAATTCGGGTGGCGTTTTCACGGGACTGTGCTTTCAATTATTAAGAGTTCATGTTTACAGAGCTCAGAGTAGGTGTCTAAAGCCTTGGAATGACGAGAATAGTGTTTATGTTTACAATATAGGAGGATTGGGTTCGGCGTTTTTTTTTTTTGTGATTCAGTTAGAATGGTGACGGTTCTAGTAAATACTTCTAAGCAAACTGCCTCATTTTGCTAAAACTGTTAAAATACACAATGATAGTTTCCAGAAATGATTAAAAACATGGAAGAAACACTTCAAGTACACGTAAACAGATTCTTACTACATTTAATGTCGTATTCAATCACGGAGGTTTCCCGTGTAAAGCTGTGAAATGATGAAAATACTCTTAATGTTTACAAGTCCGGGTACTTCCGGTGGCATTTTCATGGTTCTGTCCTTTCAATTATTAAGAGTTCATGTTTACAGAGCTCAGAATTGGTGTCTAAAGCCTTGGAATGGCGAGAATAGTGTTTATGTTTACAATTTGGGAGGATTGGCTTTGGCGTTTTTTTTGTGAATCAGTTAAAATGGTGACGGTTTCAGTAAATACTTCTAAGCAAACTGTCTAATTTTGGTAAAACTGATAATACAAAATGAGAGTTCCCAGAAATGATTAAAAACGTGGAAGAAACACTTCAAGTACACATAAACAGATTTTAACTACATTTACTGTCGAATTCAATCACGGAGGTTTCCAGTGGAAAGCTGTGAAATGACGAAAATCCTGGTAATGTTTACAAGTCCGGGTACTTCGGGTGGCGTTTTCACGGGACTGTGCTTTCAATTATTAAGAGTTCATGTTTACAGAGCTCAGAATTGGTGTGTAAAGCCTTGGAATGACGAGAATAGTGTTTATGTTTACAATTAAGGAGGATTGGGTTCGGCGTTTTTGTGTGTGAATCAGTTAAAATGGTGACGGTTCTAGTAAATACTTCTCAGCAAACTGCCTAATTTTGGTAAAACTGTTAAAATACACAATGAGAGTTCCCAGAAATGATTAAGAACGTGTAATAAACACCTCAAGTACACGTAAATAGATTCTTACTACATTTACTGTCGAATTCAATCACAGAGGTTTCCCGTGGAAAGCTGTGGAATGACGAAAATACTGGTAATGTTTACAAGTCCGGGTACTTCCGGTGGCGTTTTCATGGTTCTGTGCTTTCAATTATTAAGAGTTCATGTTTACAGAGCTCAGAAGTGGTGTCTAAAGCCTTGGAATGACGAGAATAGTGTTTATGTTTACAATTAAGGAGGATTGGTTTCGGCGTTTTTGTCTGTGAATCAGTTGAAATGGTGACGGTTCCGGTAAATACTTCTATGCAAAATGTCTAATTTTGCTAAAAATGTTAAAATACACAATGAGAGTGCCCAGAAATGATTAAGAACGTGTAATAAACACCTCAAGTACACGTAAATAGATTCTTACTACATTTACTGTCGAATTCAATCACAGAGGTTTCCCGTGGAAAGCTGTGAAATGACGAAAATACTGGTAATGTTTACAAATACGGGTACTTCGGGTGGCGTTTTACGGGACTGGGCTTTCAATTATTAAGAGTTCATGTTTTCAGAGCTCAGAAGTGGTGTCTAAAGCCTTGGAATGACGCGAATAGTGTTTATGGTTACAATTTAGGAGGTTTGGCTTTGGCGTGTTTTGTGTGAATCAGTTGAAATGGTGACGGTTCCGGTAAATACTTCTATGCAAAATGTCTAATTTTGCTAAAAATGTTAAAATACACAATGAGAGTGCCCAGAAATGATTAAGAACGTGTAATAAACACCTCAAGTACACGTAAATAGATTCTTACTACATTTACTGTCGAATTCAATCACAGAGGTTTCCCGTGGAAAGCTGTGAAATGACGAAAATACTGGTAATATTTACAAGTCCGGGTACTTCCGGTGGCGTTTTCACGGTTCTGTGCTTTCAATTATTAAGAGTTCATGTTTACAGAGCTCAGAATTGGTGTCTAAAGCCTTGGAATCACGAGAATTGTTTTTATGTTAACAATTTAGGAGGATTGGCTTTGGCGTTTTTTTTTGTGAATCAGTTAAAATGGTGACGGTTTCAGTAAATACTTCTAAGCAAACTGTCTAATTTTGGTAAACTGATAATACAAAATGAGTGTTCCCAGAAATGATTAAAAACGTGGAAGAAACACTTCAAGTACACATAAACAGATTTTAACTACATTTACTGTCGAATTGAATCACGGAGGTTTCCAGTGGAAAGCTGTGAAATGACGAAAATACTGGTAATGTTTACAAGTCCGGGTACTTCGGGTGGCGTTTTCACGGGACTGTGCTTTCAATTATTAAGAGTTCATGTTTACAGAGCTCAGAGTAGGTGTCTAAAGCCTTGGAATGACGAGAATAGTGTTTATGTTTACAATTAAGGAGGATTGGGTTCGGCGTTTTTTTTTTTTTTTTTTTAGTCAGTTAAAATGGTGACGGTTCTAGTAAATACTTCTAAGCAAACTGCCTAATTGTGGTAAAACTGTTAAAATACACAATGAGAGTTCCCAGAAATGATTAAGAACGTGTAATAAACACCTCAAGTACACGTAAATAGATTCTTACTACATACACTGTCGAATTCAATTACAGAGGTTTCCCGTGTAAAGCTGTGAAATGACGAAAATACTGGTAATGTTTATAAATCCGGGTACTTCGGGTGGCGTTTTCACGGGACTGTGCTTTCAATTATTAAGAGTTCATGTTTACAGAGCTCAGAATTGGTGTCTAAAGCCTTGGAATGACGAGAATAGTGTTTATGTTTACAATTAAGGAGGATTGGGTTCGGCGTTTTTGTGTGTGATTCAGTTAAAATGGTGACGGTTCTAGTAAATACTTCTAAGCAAACTGCCTAATTTTGGTAAAACTGTTAAAATACACAATGAGAGTTCCCAGAAATGATTAAGAACGTGTAATAAACACCTCAAGTACACGTAAATAGATTCTTACTACATTTACTGTCGAATTCAATTACAGAGGTTTCCCGTGTAAAGCTGTGAAATGACGAAAATACTGGTAATGTTTATAAATCCGGGTACTTCGGGTGGCGTTTTCACGGGACTGTGCTTTCAATTATTAAGAGTTCATGTTTACAGAGCTCAGAATTGGTGTCTAAAGCCTTGGAATGGCGAGAATAGTGTTTATGTTTACAATTTGGGAGGATTGGCTTTGGTGTTTTTTTTGTGAATCAGTTAAAATGGTGACGGTTTCAGTAAATACTTCTAAGCAAACTGTCTAATTTTGGTAAAACTGATAATACAAAATGAGAGTTCCCAGAAATGATTAAAAACGTGGAAGAAACACTTCAAGTACACATAAACAGATTTTAACTACATTTACTGTCGAATTCAATCACGGAGGTTTCCAGTGGAAAGCTGTGAAATGACGAAAATACTGGTAATGTTTACAAATACGGGTACTTCGGGTGGCGTTTTACGGGACTGGGCTTTCAATTATTAAGAGTTCATGTTTACAGAGCTCAGAGTAGTTGTCTAAAGCCTTGGAATGACGCGAATAGTGTTTATGGTTACAATTTAGGAGGTTTGGCTTTGGCGTGTTTTGTGTGAATCAGTTGAAATGGTGACGGTTCCGGTAAATACTTCTATGCAAAATGTCTAATTTTGCTAAAAATGTTAAAATACACAATGAGAGTGCCCAGAAATGATTAAGAACGTGTAATAAACACCTCAAGTACACGTAAATAGATTCTTACTACATTTACTGTCGAATTCAATCACAGAGGTTTCCCGTGGAAAGCTGTGAAATGACGAAAATACTGGTAATATTTACAAGTCCGGGTACTTCCGGTGGCGTTTTCACGGTTCTGTGCTTTCAATTATTAAGAGTTCATGTTTAAAGAGCTCAGAATTGGTGTGTAAAGCCTTGGAATGACGAGAATAGTGTTTATGTTTACAATTAAGGAGGATTGGGTTCGGCGTTTTTGTGTGTGAATCAGTTAAAATGGTGAGGGTTCTAGTAAATACTTCTCAGCAAACTGCCTAATTTTGGTAAAACTGTTAAAATACACAATGAGAGTTCACAGAAATGATTAAGAACGTGTAATAAACACCTCAAGTACACGTAAATAGATTCTTACTACATTTACTGTCGAATTAAATTACAGAGGTTTCCCGTGTAAAGCTGTGAAATGACGAAAATACTGGTAATGTTTATAAATCCGGGTACTTCGGGTGGCGTTTTCACGGGACTGTGCTTTCAATTATTAAGAGTTCATGTTTACAGAGCTCAGAGTAGGTGTCTAAAGCCTTGGAATGACGAGAATAGTGTTTATGTTTACAATTAAGGAGGATTGGGTTCGGCGTTTTTTTTTTTTTTTTTTTAGTCAGTTAAAATGGTGACGGTTCTAGTAAATACTTCTAAGCAAACTGCCTAATTTTGGTAAAATTGTTAAAATACACAATGAGAGTTCCCAGAAATGATTAAGAACGTGTAATAAACACCTCAAGTACACGTAAATATTTCTTACTACATTTACTGTCGAATTCAATTACAGAGGTTTCCCGTGTAAAGCTGTGAAATGATGAAAATACTGGTAATGTTTATAAATCCGGGTACTTCGGGTGGCGTTTTCACGGGACTGTGCTTTCAATTATTAAGAGTTCATGTTTACAGAGCTCAGAGTAGGTGTCTAAAGCCTTGGAATGACGAGAATAGTGTTTATGTTTACAATATAGGAGGATTCGGTTCGGCGTTTTTTTGTGTGAATCAGTTAAAATGGTGACGGTTTCAGTAAATACTTCTAAGAAAACTGTCTAATTTTGGTAAAACTGAAAAAATACACAATGAGAGTTCCCAGAAATGATTAAAAACATGGAAGAAACACTTCAAGTACACGTAAACAGATTTTAACTACATTTACTGTCGAATTCAATCACGGAGGTTTCCAGTGGAAAGCTGTGAAATGACGAAAATACTGGTAATGTTTACAAGTCCGGGTACTTCGGGTGGCGTTTTCACGGGACTGTGCTTTCAATTATTAAGAGTTCATGTTTACAGAGCTCAGAATTGTTGTGTAAAGCCTTGGAATGACGAGAATAGTGTTTATGTTTACAATTAAGGAGGATTGGGTTCGGCGTTTTTGTGTGTGAATCAGTTAAAATGGTGACGGTTCTAGTAAATACTTCTCAACAAAGTGCCTAATTTTGGTAAAACTGTTAAAATACTCAATGAGAGTTCCCAGAAATGATTAAGAACGTGTAATAAACACCTCAAGTACACGTAAATAGATTCTAACTACATTTACTGTCGAATTCAATCACAGAGGTTTCCGTGGAAAGCTGTGGAATGATGAAAATACTGGTAATGTTTACAAGTCCGGGTACTTCCGGTGGCGTTTTCACGGGACTGTGCTTTCAAATATTAAGAGTTCATGCTTACAGAGCTCAGAATTGGTTTCTAAAGCCTTGGAATGACGAGAATAGTGTTTATGTTTACAATTGAGGAGGATTGGGTTCGGCGTTTTTGTCTGTGAATCAGTTGAAATGGTGATGGTTCCGGTAAATACTTCTATGCAAAATGTCTAATTTTGCTAAAAATGTTAAAATACACAATGAGAGTGCCCAGAAATGATTAAGAACGTGTAATAAACACCTCAAGTACACGTAAATAGATTCTTACTACATTTACTGTCGAATTCAATTACAGAGGTTTCCCGTGGAAAGCTGTGAAATGACGAAAATACTGGTAATGTTTACAAGTCCAGGTACTTCCGGTTGCGTTTTTACGGTTCTGTGCTTTCAATTATTAAGAGTTCCTGTTTACAGAGCTCAGAATTGGTGTCTAAAGCCTTGGTATCACGAGAATAGTTTTTATGTTTACAATTAAGGAGGATTGGCTTTGGCGTTTTTTTTTTGTGAATCAGTTAAAATGGTGACGGTTTCAGTAAATACTTCTAAGCAAACTGTCTAATTTTGGTAAAACTGATAATACAAAATGAGAGTTCCCAGAAATGATTAAAAACGTGGAAGAAACACTTCAAGTACACATAAACAGATTTTAACTACATTTACTGTCGAATTCAATCACGGAGGTTTCCAGTGGAAAGCTGTGAAATGACGAAAATACTCTTAATGTTTACAAGTCCGGGTACTTCCGGTGGCGTTTTCACGGTTCTGTGCTTTCAATTATTAAGAGTTCATGTTTACAGAGCTCAGAATTGGTGTCTAAAGCCTTGGAATCACGAGAATTGTTTTTATGTTAACAATTTAGGAGGATTGGCTTTGGCGTTTTTTTTTGTGAATCAGTTAAAATGGTGACGGTTTCAGTAAATACTTCTAAGCAAACTGTCTAATTTTGGTAAAACTGATAATACAAAATGAGAGTTCCCAGAAATGATTAAAAACGTGGAAGAAACACTTCAAGTACACATAAACAGATTTTAACTACATTTACTGTCGAATTCAATCACGGAGGTTTCCAGTGGAAAGCTGTGAAATGACGAAAATACTGGTAATGTTTACAAGTCCGGGTACTTCGGGTGGCGTTTTCACGGGACTGTGCTTTCAATTATTAAGAGTTCATGTTTACAGAGCTCAGAATTGGTGTGTAAAGCCTTGGAATGACGAGAATAGTGTTTATGTTTACAATTAAGGAGGATTGGGTTCGGCGTTTTTGTGTGTGAATCAGTTAAAATGGTGAGGGTTCTAGTAAATACTTCTCAGCAAACTGCCTAATTTTGGTAAAACTGTTAAAATACACAATGAGAATTCCCAGAAATGATTAAGAACGTGTAATAAACACCTCAAGTACACGAAAATAGATTCTTACTACATTTACTGTCGAATTCAATCACAGAGGTTTCCCGTGGAAAGCTGTGGAATGACGAAAATACTGGTAATGTTTACAAGTCCGGGTACTTCCGGTGGCGTTTTCATGGTTCTGTGCTTTCAATTATTAAGAGTTCATGTTTACAGAGCTCAGAAGTGGTGTCTAAAGCCTTGGAATGACGAGAATAGTGTTTATGTTTACAATTAAGGAGGATTGGGTTCGGCGTTTTTGTCTGTGAATCAGTTGAAATGGTGACGGTTCCGGTAAATACTTCTATGCAAAATGTCTAATTTTGCTAAAAATGTTAAAATACACAATGAGAGTGCCCAGAAATGATTAAGAACGTGTAATAAACACCTCAAGTACACGTAAATAGATTCTTACTACATTTACTGTCGAATTCAATCACAGAGGTTTCCCGTGGAAAGCTGTGAAATGACGAAAATACTGGTAATGTTTACAAATACGGGTACTTCGGGTGGCGTTTTACGGGACTGGGCTTTCAATTATTAAGAGTTCATGTTTACAGAGCTCAGAGTAGTTGTCTAAAGCCTTGGAATGACGCGAATAGTGTTTATGGTTACAATTTAGGAGGTTTGGCTTTGGCGTGTTTTGTGTGAATCAGTTGAAATGGTGACGGTTCCCCTAAATACTTCTATGCAAAATGTCTAATTTTACTAAAAATGTTAAAATACACAATGAGAGTGCCCAGAAATGATTAAGAACGTGTAATAAACACCTCAAGTACACGTAAATAGATTCTTACTACATTTACTGTCGAATTCAATCACAGAGGTTTCCCGTGGAAAGCTGTGAAATGACGAAAATACTGGTAATGTTTACAAGTCCGGGTACTTCCGGTGGCGTTTTCACGGTTCTGTGCTTTCAATTATTAAGAGTTCATGTTTACAGAGCTCAGAATTGGTGTCTAAAGCCTTGGAATCACGAGAATTGTTTTTATGTTAACAATTTAGGAGGATTGGCTTTGGCGTTTTTTTTTGTGAATCAGTTAAAATGGTGACGGTTTCAGTAAATACTTCTAAGCAAACTGTCTAATTTTGGTAAACTGATAATACAAAATGAGTGTTCCCAGAAATGATTAAAAACGTGGAAGAAACACTTCAAGTACACATAAACAGATTTTAACTACATTTACTGTCGAATTCAATCACGGAGGTTTCCAGTGGAAAGCTGTGAAATGACGAAAATACTGGTAATGTTTACAAGTCCGGGTACTTCGGGTGGCGTTTTCACGGGACTGTGCTTTCAATTATTAAGAGTTCATGTTTAAAGAGCTCAGAATTGGTGTGTAAAGCCTTGGAATGACGAGAATAGTGTTTATGTTTACAATTAAGGAGGATTGGGTTCGGCGTTTTTGTGTGTGAATCAGTTAAAATGGTGAGGGTTCTAGTAAATACTTCTCAGCAAACTGCCTAATTTTGGTAAAACTGTTAAAATACACAATGAGAGTTCCCAGAAATGATTAAGAACGTGTAATAAACACCTCAAGTACACGTAAATAGATTCTCACTACATTTACTGTCGAATTCAATTACAGAGGTTTCCCGTGTAAAGCTGTGAAATGACGAAAATACTGGTAATGTTTATAAATCCGGGTACTTCGGGTGGCGTTTTCACGGGACTGTGCTTTCAATTATTAAGAGTTCATGTTTACAGAGCTCAGAGTAGGTGTCTAAAGCCTTGGAATGACGAGAATAGTGTTTATGTTTACAATTAAGGAGGATTGGCTTTGGCGTTTTTTTTTGTGAATCAGTTAAAATGGTGACGGTTTCAGTAAATACTTCTAAGCAAACTGTCTAATTTTGGTAAAACTGATAATACAAAATGAGAGTTCCCAGAAATGATTAAAAACGTGGAAGAAACACTTCAAGTACACATAAACAGATTTTAACTACATTTACTGTCGAATTCAATCACGGAGGTTTCCAGTGGAAAGCTGTGAAATGACGAAAATACTCTTAATGTTTACAAGTCCGGGTACTTCCGGTGGCGTTTTCACGGTTCTGTGCTTTCAATTATTAAGAGTTCATGTTTACAGAGCTCAGAATTGGTGTCTAAAGCCTTGGAATCACGAGAATTGTTTTTATGTTAACAATTTAGGAGGATTGGCTTTGGCGTTTTTTTTTGTGAATCAGTTAAAATGGTGTCGGTTTCAGTAAATACTTCTAAGCAAACTGTCTAATTTTGGTAAAACTGATAATACAAAATGAGAGTTCCCAGAAATGATTAAAAACGTGGAAGAAACACTTCAAGTACACATAAACAGATTTTAACTACATTTACTGTCGAATTCAATCACGGAGGTTTCCAGTGGAAAGCTGTGAAATGACGAAAATACTGGTAATGTTTACAAGTCCGGGTACTTCGGGTGGCGTTTTCACGGGACTGTGCTTTCAATTATTAAGAGTTCATGTTTAAAGAGCTCAGAATTGGTGTGTAAAGCCTTGGAATGACGAGAATAGTGTTTATGTTTACAATTAAGGAGGATTGGGTTCGGCGTTTTTGTATGTGAATCAGTTAAAATGGTCAGGGTTCTAGTAAATACTTCTCAGCAAACTGCCTAATTTTGGTAAAACTGTTAAAATACACAATGAGATTTCCCAGAAATGATTAAGAACGTGTAATAAACACCTCAAGTACACGTAAATAGACTCTTACTACATTTACTGTCGAATTCAATCACAGAGGTTTCCCGTGTAAAGCTGTGAAATGACGAAAATACTGGTAATGTTTATAAATCCGGGTAATTCGGGTGGCGTTTTCACGGGACTGTGCTTTCAATTATTAAGAGTTCATGTTTACAGAGCTCAGAGTAGGTGTCTAAAGCCTTGGAATGACGAGAATAGTGTTTATGTTTACAATATAGGAGGATTGGGTTCGGCGTTTTTTTTTTTTGTGATTCAGTTAGAATGGTGACGGTTCTAGTAAATACTTCTAAGCAAACTGCCTCATTTTGCTAAAACTGTTAAAATACACAATGATAGTTTCCAGAAATGATTAAAAACATGGAAGAAACACTTCAAGTACACGTAAACAGATTCTTACTACATTTAATGTCGTATTCAATCACGGAGGTTTCCCGTGTAAAGCTGTGAAATGATGAAAATACTCTTAATGTTTACAAGTCCGGGTACTTCCGGTGGCATTTTCATGGTTCTGTCCTTTCAATTATTAAGAGTTCATGTTTACAGAGCTCAGAATTGGTGTCTAAAGCCTTGGAATGGCGAGAATAGTGTTTATGTTTACAATTTGGGAGGATTGGCTTTGGCGTTTTTTTTGTGAATCAGTTAAAATGGTGACGGTTTCAGTAAATACTTCTAAGCAAACTGTCTAATTTTGGTAAAACTGATAATACAAAATGAGAGTTCCCAGAAATGATTAAAAACGTGGAAGAAACACTTCAAGTACACATAAACAGATTTTAACTACATTTACTGTCGAATTCAATCACGGAGGTTTCCAGTGGAAAGCTGTGAAATGACGAAAATCCTGGTAATGTTTACAAGTCCGGGTACTTCGGGTGGCGTTTTCACGGGACTGTGCTTTCAATTATTAAGAGTTCATGTTTACAGAGCTCAGAATTGGTGTGTAAAGCCTTGGAATGACGAGAATAGTGTTTATGTTTACAATTAAGGAGGATTGGGTTCGGCGTTTTTGTGTGTGAATCAGTTAAAATGGTGACGGTTCTAGTAAATACTTCTCAGCAAACTGCCTAATTTTGGTAAAACTGTTAAAATACACAATGAGAGTTCCCAGAAATGATTAAGAACGTGTAATAAACACCTCAAGTACACGTAAATAGATTCTTACTACATTTACTGTCGAATTCAATCACAGAGGTTTCCCGTGGAAAGCTGTGGAATGACGAAAATACTGGTAATGTTTACAAGTCCGGGTACTTCCGGTGGCGTTTTCATGGTTCTGTGCTTTCAATTATTAAGAGTTCATGTTTACAGAGCTCAGAAGTGGTGTCTAAAGCCTTGGAATGACGAGAATAGTGTTTATGTTTACAATTAAGGAGGATTGGTTTCGGCGTTTTTGTCTGTGAATCAGTTGAAATGGTGACGGTTCCGGTAAATACTTCTATGCAAAATGTCTAATTTTGCTAAAAATGTTAAAATACACAATGAGAGTGCCCAGAAATGATTAAGAACGTGTAATAAACACCTCAAGTACACGTAAATAGATTCTTACTACATTTACTGTCGAATTCAATCACAGAGGTTTCCCGTGGAAAGCTGTGAAATGACGAAAATACTGGTAATGTTTACAAATACGGGTACTTCGGGTGGCGTTTTACGGGACTGGGCTTTCAATTATTAAGAGTTCATGTTTTCAGAGCTCAGAAGTGGTGTCTAAAGCCTTGGAATGACGCGAATAGTGTTTATGGTTACAATTTAGGAGGTTTGGCTTTGGCGTGTTTTGTGTGAATCAGTTGAAATGGTGACGGTTCCGGTAAATACTTCTATGCAAAATGTCTAATTTTGCTAAAAATGTTAAAATACACAATGAGAGTGCCCAGAAATGATTAAGAACGTGTAATAAACACCTCAAGTACACGTAAATAGATTCTTACTACATTTACTGTCGAATTCAATCACAGAGGTTTCCCGTGGAAAGCTGTGAAATGACGAAAATACTGGTAATATTTACAAGTCCGGGTACTTCCGGTGGCGTTTTCACGGTTCTGTGCTTTCAATTATTAAGAGTTCATGTTTACAGAGCTCAGAATTGGTGTCTAAAGCCTTGGAATCACGAGAATTGTTTTTATGTTAACAATTTAGGAGGATTGGCTTTGGCGTTTTTTTTTGTGAATCAGTTAAAATGGTGACGGTTTCAGTAAATACTTCTAAGCAAACTGTCTAATTTTGGTAAACTGATAATACAAAATGAGTGTTCCCAGAAATGATTAAAAACGTGGAAGAAACACTTCAAGTACACATAAACAGATTTTAACTACATTTACTGTCGAATTGAATCACGGAGGTTTCCAGTGGAAAGCTGTGAAATGACGAAAATACTGGTAATGTTTACAAGTCCGGGTACTTCGGGTGGCGTTTTCACGGGACTGTGCTTTCAATTATTAAGAGTTCATGTTTACAGAGCTCAGAGTAGGTGTCTAAAGCCTTGGAATGACGAGAATAGTGTTTATGTTTACAATTAAGGAGGATTGGGTTCGGCGTTTTTTTTTTTTTTTTTTTAGTCAGTTAAAATGGTGACGGTTCTAGTAAATACTTCTAAGCAAACTGCCTAATTGTGGTAAAACTGTTAAAATACACAATGAGAGTTCCCAGAAATGATTAAGAACGTGTAATAAACACCTCAAGTACACGTAAATAGATTCTTACTACATACACTGTCGAATTCAATTACAGAGGTTTCCCGTGTAAAGCTGTGAAATGACGAAAATACTGGTAATGTTTATAAATCCGGGTACTTCGGGTGGCGTTTTCACGGGACTGTGCTTTCAATTATTAAGAGTTCATGTTTACAGAGCTCAGAATTGGTGTCTAAAGCCTTGGAATGACGAGAATAGTGTTTATGTTTACAATTAAGGAGGATTGGGTTCGGCGTTTTTGTGTGTGATTCAGTTAAAATGGTGACGGTTCTAGTAAATACTTCTAAGCAAACTGCCTAATTTTGGTAAAACTGTTAAAATACACAATGAGAGTTCCCAGAAATGATTAAGAACGTGTAATAAACACCTCAAGTACACGTAAATAGATTCTTACTACATTTACTGTCGAATTCAATTACAGAGGTTTCCCGTGTAAAGCTGTGAAATGACGAAAATACTGGTAATGTTTATAAATCCGGGTACTTCGGGTGGCGTTTTCACGGGACTGTGCTTTCAATTATTAAGAGTTCATGTTTACAGAGCTCAGAATTGGTGTCTAAAGCCTTGGAATGGCGAGAATAGTGTTTATGTTTACAATTTGGGAGGATTGGCTTTGGTGTTTTTTTTGTGAATCAGTTAAAATGGTGACGGTTTCAGTAAATACTTCTAAGCAAACTGTCTAATTTTGGTAAAACTGATAATACAAAATGAGAGTTCCCAGAAATGATTAAAAACGTGGAAGAAACACTTCAAGTACACATAAACAGATTTTAACTACATTTACTGTCGAATTCAATCACGGAGGTTTCCAGTGGAAAGCTGTGAAATGACGAAAATACTGGTAATGTTTACAAATACGGGTACTTCGGGTGGCGTTTTACGGGACTGGGCTTTCAATTATTAAGAGTTCATGTTTACAGAGCTCAGAGTAGTTGTCTAAAGCCTTGGAATGACGCGAATAGTGTTTATGGTTACAATTTAGGAGGTTTGGCTTTGGCGTGTTTTGTGTGAATCAGTTGAAATGGTGACGGTTCCGGTAAATACTTCTATGCAAAATGTCTAATTTTGCTAAAAATGTTAAAATACACAATGAGAGTGCCCAGAAATGATTAAGAACGTGTAATAAACACCTCAAGTACACGTAAATAGATTCTTACTACATTTACTGTCGAATTCAATCACAGAGGTTTCCCGTGGAAAGCTGTGAAATGACGAAAATACTGGTAATATTTACAAGTCCGGGTACTTCCGGTGGCGTTTTCACGGTTCTGTGCTTTCAATTATTAAGAGTTCATGTTTAAAGAGCTCAGAATTGGTGTGTAAAGCCTTGGAATGACGAGAATAGTGTTTATGTTTACAATTAAGGAGGATTGGGTTCGGCGTTTTTGTGTGTGAATCAGTTAAAATGGTGAGGGTTCTAGTAAATACTTCTCAGCAAACTGCCTAATTTTGGTAAAACTGTTAAAATACACAATGAGAGTTCACAGAAATGATTAAGAACGTGTAATAAACACCTCAAGTACACGTAAATAGATTCTTACTACATTTACTGTCGAATTAAATTACAGAGGTTTCCCGTGTAAAGCTGTGAAATGACGAAAATACTGGTAATGTTTATAAATCCGGGTACTTCGGGTGGCGTTTTCACGGGACTGTGCTTTCAATTATTAAGAGTTCATGTTTACAGAGCTCAGAGTAGGTGTCTAAAGCCTTGGAATGACGAGAATAGTGTTTATGTTTACAATTAAGGAGGATTGGGTTCGGCGTTTTTTTTTTTTTTTTTTTAGTCAGTTAAAATGGTGACGGTTCTAGTAAATACTTCTAAGCAAACTGCCTAATTTTGGTAAAATTGTTAAAATACACAATGAGAGTTCCCAGAAATGATTAAGAACGTGTAATAAACACCTCAAGTACACGTAAATAGATTCTTACTACATACACTGTCGAATTCAATTACAGAGGTTTCCCGTGTAAAGCTGTGAAATGACGAAAATACTGGTAATGTTTATAAATCCGGGTACTTCGGGTGGCGTTTTCACGGGACTGTGCTTTCAATTATTAAGAGTTCATGTTTACAGAGCTCAGAATTGGTGTCTAAAGCCTTGGAATGACGAGAATAGTGTTTATGTTTACAATTAAGGAGGATTGGGTTCGGCGTTTTTGTGTGTGATTCAGTTAAAATGGTGACGGTTCTAGTAAATACTTCTAAGCAAACTGCCTAATTTTGGTAAAACTGTTAAAATACACAATGAGAGTTCCCAGAAATAATTAAGAACGTGTAATAAACACCTCAAGTACACGTAAATAGATTCTTACTACATTTACTGTCGAATTCAATTACAGAGGTTTCCCGTGTAAAGCTGTGAAATGACGAAAATACTGGTAATGTTTATAAATCCGGGTACTTCGGGTGGCGTTTTCACGGGACTGTGCTTTCAATTATTAAGAGTTCATGTTTACAGAGCTCAGAATTGGTGTCTAAAGCCTTGGAATGGCGAGAATAGTGTTTATGTTTACAATTTGGGAGGATTGGCTTTGGCGTTTTTTTTGTGAATCAGTTAAAATGGTGACGGTTTCAGTAAATACTTCTAAGCAAACTGTCTAATTTTGGTAAAACTGATAATACAAAATGAGAGTTCCCAGAAATGATTAATAACGTGGAAGAAACACTTCAAGTACACATAAACAGATTTTAACTACATTTACTGTCGAATTCAATCACGGAGGTTTCCAGTGGAAAGCTGTGAAATGACGAAAATACTGGTAATGTTTACAAGTCCGGGTACTTCGGGTGGCGTTTTCACGGGACTGTGCTTTCAATTATTAAGAGTTCATGTTTACAGAGCTCAGAATTGGTGTGTAAAGCCTTGGAATGACGAGAATAGTGTTTATGTTTACAATTGAGGAGGATTGGGTTCGGCGTTTTTGTGTGTGAATCAGTTAAAATGGTGACGGTTCTAGTAAATACTTCTCAGCAAACTGCCTAATTTTGGTAAAACTGTTAAAATACACAATGAGAGTTCCCAGAAATGATTAAGAACGTGTAATAAACACCTCAAGTACACGTAAATAGATTCTTACTACATTTACTGTCGAATTCAATCACAGAGGTTTCCCGTGGAAAGCTGTGGAATGACGAAAATACTGGTAATGTTTACAAGTCCGGGTACTTCCGGTGGCGTTTTCATGGTTCTGTGCTTTCAATTATTAAGAGTTCATGTTTACAGAGCTCAGAAGTGGTGTCTAAAGCCTTGGAATGATGAGAATAGTGTTTATGTTTACAATTAAGGAGGATTGGGTTCGGCGTTTTTGTCTGTGAATCAGTTGAAATGGTGACGGTTCCGGTAAATACTTCTATGCAAAATGTCTAATTTTGCTAAAAATGTTAAAATACACAATGAGAGTGCCCAGAAATGATTAAGAACGTGTAATAAACACCTCAAGTACACGTAAATAGATTCTTACTACATTTACTGTCGAATTCAATCACAGAGGTTTCCCGTGGAAAGCTGTGAAATGACGAAAATACTGGTAATGTTTACAAGTCCGGGTACTTCCGGTTGCGTTTTTACGGTTCTGTGCTTTCAATTATTAAGAGTTCCTGTTTACAGAGCTCAGAATTGGTGTCTAAAGCCTTGGAATCACGAGAATAGTTTTTATGTTTACAATTAAGGAGGATTGGCTTTGGCGTTTTTTTTTGTGAATCAGTTAAAATGGTGACGGTTTCAGTAAATACTTCTAAGCAAACTGTCTAATTTTGGTAAAACTGATAATACAAAATGAGAGTTCCCAGAAATGATTAAAAACGTGGAAGAAACACTTCAAGTACACATAAACAGATTTTAACTACATTTACTGTTGAATTCAATCACGGAGGTTTCCAGTGGAAAGCTGTGAAATGACGAAAATACTCTTAATGTTTACAAGTCCGGGTACTTCCGGTGGTGTTTTTACGGTTCTGTGCTTTCAATTATTAAGAGTTCCCGTTTACAGAGCTCAGAATTGGTGTCTAAAGCCTTGGAATCACGAGAATAGTTTTTATGTTAACAATTTAGGAGGATTGGCTTTGGCGTTTTTTTTTGTGAATCAGTTAAAATGGTGACGGTTTCAGTAAATACTTCTAAGCAAACTGTCTAATTTTGGTAAACTGATAATACAAAATGAGTGTTCCCAGAAATGATTAAAAACGTGGAAGAAACACTTCAAGTACACATAAACAGATTTTAACTACATTTACTGTCGAATTCAATCACGGAGGTTTCCAGTGGAAAGCTGTGAAATGACGAAAATACTGGTAATGTTTACAAGTCCGGGTACTTCGGGTGGCGTTTTCACGGGACTGTGCTTTCAATTATTAAGAGTTCATGTTTAAAGAGCTCAGAATTGGTGTGTAAAGCCTTGGAATGACGAGAATAGTGTTTATGTTTACAATTAAGGAGGATTGGGTTCGGCGTTTTTGTGTGTGAATCAGTTAAAATGGTGAGGGTTCTAGTAAATACTTCTCAGCAAACTGCCTAATTTTGGTAAAACTGTTAAAATACACAATGAGAGTTCACAGAAATGATTAAGAACGTGTAATAAACACCTCAAGTACACGTAAATAGATTCTTACTACATTTACTGTCGAATTAAATTACAGAGGTTTCCCGTGTAAAGCTGTGAAATGAGGAAAATACTGGTAATGTTTATAAATCCGGGTACTTCGGGTGGCGTTTTCACGGGACTGTGCTTTCAATTATTAAGAGTTCATGTTTACAGAGCTCAGAGTAGGTGTCTAAAGCCTTGGAATGACGAGAATAGTGTTTATGTTTACAATTAAGGAGGATTGGGTTCGGCGTTTTTTTTTTTTTTTTTTAGTCAGTTAAAATGGTGACGGTTCTAGTAAATACTTCTAAGCAAACTGCCTAATTTTGGTAAAACTGTTAAAATACACAATGAGAGTTCCCAGAAATGATTAAGAACGTGTAATAAACACCTCAAGTACACGTAAATAGATTCTTACTACATACACTGTCGAATTCAATTACAGAGGTTTCCCGTGTAAAGCTGTGAAATGACGAAAATACTGGTAATGTTTATAAATCCGGGTACTTCGGGTGGCGTTTTCACGGGACTGTGCTTTCAATTATTAAGAGTTCATGTTTACAGAGCTCAGAATTGGTGTCTAAAGCCTTGGAATGACGAGAATAGTGTTTATGTTTACAATTAAGGAGGATTGGGTTCGGCGTTTTTGTGTGTGATTCAGTTAAAATGGTGACGGTTCTAGTAAATACTTCTAAGCAAACTGCCTAATTTTGGTAAAACTGTTAAAATACACAATGAGAGTTCCCAGAAATGATTAAGAACGTGTAATAAACACCTCAAGTACACGTAAATAGATTCTTACTACATTTACTGTCGAATTCAATTACAGAGGTTTCCCGTGTAAAGCTGTGAAATGACGAAAATACTGGTAATGTTTATAAATCCGGGTACTTCGGGTGGCGTTTTCACGGGACTGTGCTTTCAATTATTAAGAGTTCATGTTTACAGAGCTCAGAATTGGTGTCTAAAGCCTTGGAATGGCGAGAATAGTGTTTATGTTTACAATTTGGGAGGATTGGCTTTGGCGTTTTTTTTGTGAATCAGTTAAAATGATGACGGTTTCAGTAAATACTTCTAAGGAAACTGTCTAATTTTGGTAAAACTGATAATACAAAATGAGTGTTCCCAGAAATGATTAAAAACGTGGAAGAAACACTTCAAGTACACATAAACAGATTTTAACTACATTTACTGTCGAATTCAATCACGGAGGTTTCCAGTGGAAAGCTGTGAAATGACGAAAATACTGGTAATGTTTACAAGTCCGGGTACTTCGGGTGGCGTTTTCACGGGACTGTGCTTTCAATTATTAAGAGTTCATGTTTACAGAGCTCAGAATTGGTGTGTAAAGCCTTGGAATGACGAGAATAGTGTTTATGTTTACAATTGAGGAGGATTGGGTTCGGCATTTTTGTGTGTGAATCAGTTAAAATGGTGACGGTTCTAGTAAATACTTCTCAGCAAACTGCCTAATTTTGGTAAAACTGTTAAAATACACAATGAGAGTTCCCAGAAATGATTAAGAACGTGTAATAAACACCTCAAGTACACGTAAATAGATTCTTACTACATTTACTGTCGAATTCAATCACAGAGGTTTCCCGTGGAAAGCTGTGGAATGACGAAAATACTGGTAATGTTTACAAGTCCGGGTACTTCCGGTGGCGTTTTCATGGTTCTGTGCTTTCAATTATTAAGAGTTCATGTTTACAGAGCTCAGAAGTGGTGTCTAAAGCCTTGGAATGACGAGAATAGTGTTTATGTTTACAATTAAGGAGGATTGGGTTCGGCGTTTTTGTCTGTGAATCAGTTGAAATGGTGACGGTTCCGGTAAATACTTCTATGCAAAATGTCTAATTTTGCTAAAAATGTTAAAATACACAATGAGAGTGCCCAGAAATGATTAAGAACGTGTAATAAACACCTCAAGTACACGTAAATAGATTCTTACTACATTTACTGTCGAATTCAATCACAGAGGTTTCCCGTGGAAAGCTGTGAAATGACGAAAATACTGGTAATGTTTACAAGTCCGGGTACTTCCGGTTGCGTTTTTAAGGTTCTGTGCTTTCAATTATTAAGAGTTCCTGTTTACAGAGCTCAGAATTGGTGTCTAAAGCCTTGGAATCACGAGAATAGTTTTTATGTTTACAATTAAGGAGGATTGGCTTTGGCGTTTTTTTTTGTGAATCAGTTAAAATGGTGACGGTTTCAGTAAATACTTCTAAGCAAACTGTCTAATTTTGGTAAAACTGATAATACAAAATGAGAGTTCCCAGAAATGATTAAAAACGTGGAAGAAACACTTCAAGTACACATAAACAGATTTTAACTACATTTACTGTCGAATTCAATCACGGAGGTTTCCAGTGGAAAGCTGTGAAATGACGAAAATACTCTTAATGTTTACAAGTCCGGGTACTTCCAGTGGCGTTTTTACGGTTCTGTGCTTTCAATTATTAAGAGTTCCTGTTTACAGAGCTCAGAATTGGTGTCTAAAGCCTTGGAATCACGAGAATAGTTTTTATGTTTACAATTTAGGAGGATTGGCTTTGGCGTTTTTTTTTGTGAATCAGTTAAAATGGTGACGGTTTCAGTAAATACTTCTAAGCAAACTGTCTAATTTTGGTAAAACTGATAATACACAATGAGAGTTCCCAGAAATGATTAAAAACGTGGAAGAAACACTTCAAGTACACATAAACAGATTTTAACTACATTTACTGTCGAATTCAATCACGGAGGTTTCCAGTGGAAAGCTGGGAAATGACGAAAATACTGGTAATGTTTACAAGTCCGGGTACTTCGGGTGGCGTTTTCACGGGACTGTGCTTTCAATTATTAAGAGTTCATGTTTACAGAGCTCAGAATTGGTGTGTAAAGCCTTGGAATGACGAGAATAGTGTTTATGTTTACAATTAAGGAGGATTGGGTTCGGCGTTTTGTGTGTGATTCAGTTAAAATGGTGCCGGTTCTAGTAAATACTTCTAAGCAAACTGCCTAATTTTGGTAAAACTGTTAAAATACACAATGAGAGTTCCCAGAAATTATTAAGAACGTGTAATAAACACCTCAAGTACGCGTAAATAGATTCTTACTACATTTACTGTCGAATTCAATCACAGAGGTTTCCCGTGGAAAGCTGTGAAATGACGAAAATACTGGTAATGTTTATAAATCCGGGTACTTCGGGTGGCGTTTTCACGGGACTGTGCTTTCAATTATTAAGAGTTCATGTTTACAGAGCTCAGAATTGGTGTCTAAAGCCTTGGAATGGCGAGAATAGTGTTTATGTTTACAATTTGGGAGGATTGGCTTTGGCGTTTTTTTTGTGAATCAGTTAAAATGGTGACGGTTTCAGTAAATACTTCTAAGGAAACTGTCTAATTTTGGTAAAACTGATAATACAAAATGAGTGTTCCCAGAAATGATTAAAAACGTGGAAGAAACACTTCAAGTACACATAAACAGATTTTAACTACATTTACTGTCGAATTCAATCACGGAGGTTTCCAGTGGAAAGCTGTGAAATGACGAAAATACTGGTAATGTTTACAAGTCCGGGTACTTCGGGTGGCGTTTTCACGGGACTGTGCTTTCAATTATTAAGAGTTCATGTTTACAGAGCTCAGAATTGGTGTGTAAAGCCTTGGAATGACGAGAATAGTGTTTATGTTTACAATTGAGGAGGATTGGGTTCGGCATTTTTGTGTGTGAATCAGTTAAAATGGTGACGGTTCTAGTAAATACTTCTCAGCAAACTGCCTAATTTTGGTAAAACTGTTAAAATACACAATGAGAGTTCCCAGAAATGATTAAGAACGTGTAATAAACACCTCAAGTACACGTAAATAGATTCTTACTACATTTACTGTCGAATTCAATCACAGATGTTTCCCGTGGAAAGCTGTGGAATGACGAAAATACTGGTAATGTTTACAAGTCCGGGTACTTCCGGTGGCGTTTTCATGGTTCTGTGCTTTCAATTATTAAGAGTTCATGTTTACAGAGCTCAGAAGTGGTGTCTAAAGCCTTGGAATGACGAGAATAGTGTTTATGTTTACAATTAAGGAGGATTGGGTTCGGCGTTTTTGTCTGTGAATCAGTTGAAATGGTGACGGTTCCGGTAAATACTTCTATGCAAAATGTCTAATTTTGCTAAAAATGTTAAAATACACAATGAGAGTTCCCAGAAATGATTAAGAACGTGTAATAAACACCTCAAGTACACGTAAATAGATTCTTACTACATTTACTGTCGAATTCAATCACAGAGGTTTCCCGTGGAAAGCTGTGAAATGACGAAAATACTGGTAATGTTTACAAGTCCGGGTACTTCCGGTTGCGTTTTTAAGGTTCTGTGCTTTCAATTATTAAGAGTTCCTGTTTACAGAGCTCAGAATTGGTGTCTAAAGCCTTGGAATCACGAGAATAGTTTTTATGTTTACAATTAAGGAGGATTGGCTTTGGCGTTTTTTTTTGTGAATCAGTTAAAATGGTGACGGTTTCAGTAAATACTTCTAAGCAAACTGTCTAATTTTGGTAAAACTGATAATACAAAATGAGAGTTCCCAGAAATGATTAAAAACGTGGAAGAAACACTTCAAGTACACATAAACAGATTTTAACTACATTTACTGTCGAATTCAATCACGGAGGTTTCCAGTGGAAAGCTGTGAAATGACGAAAATACTCTTAATGTTTACAAGTCCGGGTACTTCCAGTGGCGTTTTTACGGTTCTGTGCTTTCAATTATTAAGAGTTCCTGTTTACAGAGCTCAGAATTGGTGTCTAAAGCCTTGGAATCACGAGAATAGTTTTTATGTTTACAATTTAGGAGGATTGGCTTTGGCGTTTTTTTTTGTGAATCAGTTAAAATGGTGACGGTTTCAGTAAATACTTCTAAGCAAACTGTCTAATTTTGGTAAAACTGATAATACACAATGAGAGTTCCCAGAAATGATTAAAAACGTGGAAGAAACACTTCAAGTACACATAAACAGATTTTAACTACATTTACTGTCGAATTCAATCACGGAGGTTTCCAGTGGAAAGCTGGGAAATGACGAAAATACTGGTAATGTTTACAAGTCCGGGTACTTCGGGTGGCGTTTTCACGGGACTGTGCTTTCAATTATTAAGAGTTCATGTTTACAGAGCTCAGAATTGGTGTGTAAAGCCTTGGAATGACGAGAATAGTGTTTATGTTTACAATTAAGGAGGATTGGGTTCGGCGTTTTGTGTGTGATTCAGTTAAAATGGTGCCGGTTCTAGTAAATACTTCTAAGCAAACTGCCTAATTTTGGTAAAACTGTTAAAATACACAATGAGAGTTCCCAGAAATTATTAAGAACGTGTAATAAACACCTCAAGTACGCGTAAATAGATTCTTACTACATTTACTGTCGAATTCAATCACAGAGGTTTCCCGTGGAAAGCTGTGAAATGACGAAAATACTGGTAATGTTTACAAGTCCGGGTACTTCCGGTGGCGTTTTCACGGTTCTGTGCTTTCAGTTATTAAGAGTTCATGTTTACAGAGCTCAGAAGTGGTGTCTAAAGCCTTGGAATGACGAGAATAGTGTTTATGTTTACAATTAAGGAGGATTGGGTTCGGCGTTTTTTTTTTTTTTTTTAGTCAGTTAAAATGGTGACGGTTCTAGTAAATACTTCTAAGCAAACTGCCTAATTTTGGTAAAACTGTTAAAATACACAATGAGAGTTCCCAGAAATGATTAAGAACGTGTAATAAACACCTCAAGTACACGTAAATAGATTCTTACTACATATACTGTCGAATTCAATTACAGAGGTTTCCCGTGTAAAGCTGTGAAATGACGAAAATACTGATAATGTTTATAAATCCGGGTACTTCGGGTGGCGTTTTCACGGGACTGTGCTTTCAATTATTAAGAGTTCATGTTTACAGAGCTCAGAGTAGGTGTCTAAAGCCTTGGAATGACGAAAATAGTGTTTATGTTTACAATTAAGGAGGATTGGGTTCGGCGTTTTTGTGTGTGATTCAGTTAAAATGGTGACGGTTCTAGTAAATACTTCTAAGCAAACTGCCTAATTTTGGTAAAACTGTTAAAATACACAATGAGAGTTCCCAGAAATGATTAAGAACGTGTAATAAACACCTCAAGTACACGTAAATAGATTCTTACTACATTTACTGTCGAATTCAATTACAGAGGTTTCCCGTGTAAAGCTGTGAAATGACGAAAATACTGGTAATGTTTATAAATCCGGGTACTTCGGGTGGCGTTTTCATGGGACTGTGCTTTCAATTATTAAGAGTTCATGTTTACAGAGCTCAGAGTAGGTGTCTAAAGCCTTGGAATGACGAGAATAGTGTTTATGTTTACAATATAGGAGGATTGGGTTCGGCGTTTTTTTTTTGTGATTCAGTTAAAATGGTGACGGTTCTAGTAAATAAATTCTAAGCAAACTGCCTAATTTTGCTAAAACTGTTAAAATACACAATGAGAGTTCCCAGAAATGATTAAGAACGTGTAATAAACACCTCAAGTACACGTAAATAGATTCTTACTACATTTACTGTCGAATTCAATCACAGAGGTTTCCCTTGGAAAGCTCTGAAATGACGAAAATACTGGTAATGTTTACAAGTCCGGGTACTTCCGGTGGCGTTTTTACGGTTCTGTGCTTTCAATTATTAAGAGTTCCTGTTTACAGAGCTCAGAATTGGTGTCTAAAGCCTTGGAATCACGAGAATAGTTTTTATGTTTACAATTAAGGAGGATTGGCTTTGGCTTTTTTTTGTGTGAATCCGTTAAAATGGTGACAGTTTCAGTAAATACTTCTAAGCAAACTGTCTAATTTTGGTAAAACTGAAAATACAAAATGAGAGTTCCCAGAAATGATTAAGAACGTGTAATAAACACCTCAAGTACACGTAAATAGATTCTTACTACATTTACTGTCGAATTCAATTACAGAGGTTTCCCATGTAAAGCTGTGAAATGACGAAAACACTGGTAATGTTTATAAATCCGGGTACTTCGGGTGGCGTTTTCACGGGACTGTGCTTTCAATTATTAAGAGTTCATGTTTACAGAGCTCAGAGTAGGTTTCTAAAGCCTTGGAATGACGAGAATAGTGTTTATGTTTACAATTTAGGAGGTTTGGCTTTGGCGTGTTTTGTGTGAATCAGTTGAAATGGTGACGGTTCCGGTAAATACTTCTATGCAAAATGTCTAATTTTGCTAAAAATGTTAAAATACACAACGAGAGGGCCCAGAAATGATTAAGAACGTGTAATAAACACCTCAAGTACACGTAAATAGATTCTTACTACTTTTACTGTCGAATTCAATCACAGAGGTTTCCCGTGGAAAGCTGTGAAATGACGAAAATACTGGTAATGTTTACAAGTCCGGGTACTTCCGGTGGCGTTTTTACGGTTCTGTGCTTTCAATTATTAAGAGTTCCTGTTTACAGAGCTCAGAATTGGTGTCTAAAGCCTTGGAATCACGAGAATAGTTTTTATGTTTACAATTTAGGAGGATTGGCTTTGGCGTTTTTTTTTGTGAATCAGGTAAAATGGTGACGGTTTCAGTAAATACTTCTAAGCAAACTGTCTAATTTTGGTAAAACTGATAATACAAAATGAGAGTTCCCAGAAATGATTAAAAACGTGGAAGAAACACTTCAAGTACACATAAACAGATTTTAACTACATTTACTGTCGAATTCAATCACGGAGGTTTCCCGTGTAAAGCTGTGAAATGACGAAAATACTGGTAATGTTTATAAATCCGGGTACTTCGGGTGGCGTTTTCACGGGACTGTGCTTTCAATTATTAAGAGTTCATGTTTACAGAGCTCAGAGTAGGTGTCTAAAGCCTTGGAATGACGAGAATAGTGTTTATGTTTACAATTTAGGAGGTTTGGCTTTGGCGTGTTTTGTGTGAATCAGTTGAAATGGTGACGGTTTCAGTAAATACTTCTAAGCAAACTGTCTAATTTTGGTAAAACTGATAATACACAATGAGATTTCCCAGAAATGATTAAAAACGTGGAAGAAACACTTCAAGTACACGTAAACAGATTTTAACTACATTTACTGTCGTATTCAATCACGGAGGTTTCCAGTGGAAAGCTGTGAGATGACGAAAATACTGGTAATGTTTACAAATACGGGTACTTCGGGTGGCGTTTTACGGGACTGGGCTTTCAATTATTAAGAGTTCATGTTTACAGAGCTCAGATTAGTTGTCTAAAGCCTTGGAATGACGAGAATAGTGTTTATGTTTACAATTAAGGAGGATTGGGTTCGGCGTTTTTGTGTGTGAATCAGTTAAAATGGTGAGGGTTCTAGTAAATACTTCTCAGCAAACTGCCTAATTTTGGTAAAACTGTTAAAATACACAATGAGAGTTCACAGAAATGATTAAGAACGTGTAATAAACACCTCAAGTACACGTAAATAGATTCTTACTACATTTACTGTCGAATTAAATCACAGATGTTTCCCGTGGAAAGCTGTGGAATGACGAAAATACTGGTAATGTTTACAAGTCCGGGTACTTCCGGTGGCGTTTTCATGGTTCTGTGCTTTCAATTATTAAGAGTTCATGTTTACAGAGCTCAGAAGTGGTGTCTAAAGCCTTGGAATGACGAGAATAGTGTTTATGTTTACAATTAAGGAGGATTGGGTTCGGCGTTTTTTTTTTTTTTTTTAGTCAGTTAAAATGGTGACGGTTCTAGTAAATACTTCTAAGCAAACTGCCTAATTTTGGTAAAACTGTTAAAATACACAATGAGAGTTCCCAGAAATGATTAAGAACGTGTAATAAACACCTCAAGTACACGTAAATAGATTCTTACTACATATACTGTCGAATTCAATTACAGAGGTTTCCCGTGTAAAGCTGTGAAATGACGAAAATACTGGTAATGTTTATAAATCCGGGTACTTCGGGTGGCGTTTTCACGGGACTGTGCTTTCAATTATTAAGAGTTCATGTTTACAGAGCTCAGAATTGGTGTGTAAAGCCTTGGAATGACGAGAATTGTGTTTATGTTTACAATTAAGGAGGATTGGATTCGGCGTTTTTGTGTGTGATTCAGTTAAAATGGTGACGGTTCTAGTAAATACTTCTAAGCAAACTGCCTAATTTTGGTAAAACTGTTAAAATACACAATGAGAGTTCCCAGAAATGATTAAGAACGTGTAATAAACACCTCAAGTACACGTAAATAGATTCTTACTACATTTACTGTCGAATTCAATTACAGAGGTTTCCCGTGTAAAGCTGTGAAATGACGAAAATACTGGTAATGTTTATAAATCCGGGTACTTCGGGTGGCGTTTTCACGGGACTGTGCTTTCAATTATTAAGAGTTCATGTTTACAGAGCTCAGAGTAGGTGTCTAAAGCCTTGGAATGACGAGAATAGTGTTTATGTTTACAATATAGGAGGATTGGGTTCGGCGTTTTTTTTTTGTGATTCAGTTAAAATGGTGACGGTTCTAGTAAATAAATTCTAAGCAAACTGCCTAATTTTGCTAAAACTGTTAAAATACACAATGAGAGTTCCCAGAAATGATTAAGAACGTGTAATAAACACCTCAAGTACACGTAAATAGATTCTTACTACATTTACTGTCGAATTCAATCACAGAGGTTTCCCTTGGAAAGCTGTGAAATGACGAAAATACTGGTAATGTTTACAAGTCCGGGTACTTCCGGTGGCGTTTTTACGGTTCTGTGCTTTCAATTATTAAGAGTTCCTGTTTACAGAGCTCAGAATTGGTGTCTAAAGCCTTGGAATCACGAGAATAGTTTTTATGTTTACAATTAAGGAGGATTGGCTTTGGCTTTTTTTTGTGTGAATCAGTTAAAATGGTGACAGTTTCAGTAAATACTTCTAAGCAAACTGTCTAATTTTGGTAAAACTGAAAATACAAAATGGGAGTTCCCAGAAATGATTAAAAACGTGGAAGAAACACTTCAAGTACACATAAACAGATTTTAACTACATTTACTGTCGAATTCAATCACGGAGGTTTCCAGTAGAAAGCTGTTTAATGACGAAAATACTCTTAATGTTTACAACTCCGGGTACTTCCGGTGGCGTTTTCACGGGACTGTGCTTTCAATTATTAAGAGTTCATGTTTACAGAGCTCAGAGTAGGTTTCTAAAGCCTTGGAATGACGAGAATAGTGTTTATGTTTACAATTTAGGAGGTTTGGCTTTGGCGTGTTTTGTGTGAATCAGTTGAAATGGTGACGGTTCCGGTAAATACTTCTATGCAAAATGTCTAATTTTGCTAAAAATGTTAAAATACACAACGAGAGGGCCCAGAAATGATTAAGAACGTGTAATAAACACCTCAAGTACACGTAAATAGGTTCTTACTACTTTTACTGTCGAATTCAATCACAGAGGTTTCCCGTGGAAAGCTGTGAAATGACGAAAATACTGGTAATGTTTACAAGTCCGCGTACTTCCGGTGGCGTTTTTAAGGTTCTGTGCTTTCAATTATTAAGAGTTCCTGTTTACAGAGCTCAGAATTGGTGTCTAAAGCCTTGGAATCACGAGAATAGTTTTTATGTTTACAATTTAGGAGGATTGGCTTTGGCGTTTTTTTTTGTGAATCAGGTAAAATGGTGACGGTTTCAGTAAATACTTCTAAGCAAACTGTCTAATTTTGGTAAAACTGATAATACAAAATGAGAGTTCCCAGAAATGATTAAAAACGTGGAAGAAACACTTCAAGTACACATAAACAGATTTTAACTACATTTACTGTCGAATTCAATCACGGAGGTTTCCAGTGGAAAGCTGGGAAATGACGAAAATACTGGTAATGTTTACAAGTCCGGGTACTTCGGGTGGCGTTTTCACGGGACTGTGCTTTCAATTATTAAGAGTTCATGTTTACAGAGCTCAGAGTAGGTGTCTAAAGCCTTGGAATGAGGAGAATAGTGTTTATGTTTACAATATAGGAGGATTGGGTTCGGCGTTTTTTTGTGTGAATCAGTTAAAATGGTGACGGTTTCAGTAAATACTTCTAAGCAAACTGCCTAATTTTGGTAAAACTGAAAAAATACACAATGAGAGTTCCCAGAAATGATTAAAAACGTGGAAGAAACACCTCAAGTACACGTAAATAGATTCTAACTACATTTACTGTCGAATTCAATCACAGAGGTTTCCGTAGAAAGCTGTGGAATGATGAAAATACTAGTAATGTTTACAAGTCCGGGTACTTCCGGTGGCGTTTTCACGGGACTGTGCTTTCAATTATTAAGAGTTCATGTTTACAGAGCTCAGAATTGGTGTGTAAAGCCTTAGAATCACGACAATAGTGTTTATGTTTACAATTAAGGAGGATTGGGTTCGGCGTTTTTGTGTGTAATTCAGTTAAAATGGTGACGGTTGTAGTAAATACTTCTAAGCAAACTGCCTAATTTTGGTAAAACTGTTAAAATACACAATGAGAGTTCCCAGAAATGATTAAGAACGTGGAAGAAACACCTCAAGTACACGTAAATAGATTCTTACTACATTTACTGTCGAATTCAATTACAGAGGTTTCCCGTGTAAAGCTGTGAAATGACGAAAATACTGGTAATGTTTACAAATACGGGTACTTCGGGTGGCGTTTTACGGGACTGGGCTTTCAATTATTAAGAGTTCATGTTTACAGAGCTCAGAGTAGTTGTCTAAAGCCTTGGAATGACGAGAATAGTGTTTATGTTTACAATTTAGGAGGTTTGGCTTTGGCGTGTTTTGTGTGAATCAGTTGAAATGGTGACGGTTCCGGTAAATACTTCGATGCAAAATGTCTAATTTTGCTAAAAATGTTAAAATACACAATGAGAGTGCCCAGAAATGATTAAGAACGTGTAATAAACACCTCAAGTACACGTAAATAGATTCTTACTACATTTACTGTCGAATTCAATCACAGAGGTTTCCCGTGGAAAGCTGTGAAATGACGAAAATACTGGTAATGTTTACAAGTCCGGGTACTTCCGGTGGCGTTTTCACGGTTCTGTGCTTTCAATTATTAAGAGTTCCTGTTTACAGAGCTCAGAATTGGTGTCTAAAGCCTTGGAATCACGAGAATAGTTTTTATGTTTACAATTAAGGAGGATTGGCTTTGGCGTTTTTTTTTGTGAATCAGTTAAAATGGTGACGGTTTCAGTAAATACTTCTAAGCCAACTGTCTAATTTTGGTAAAACTGAAAATACAAAATGAGAGTTCCCAGAAATGATTAAAAACGTGGAAGAAACACTTCAAGTACACATAAACAGATTTTAACTACATTTACTGTCGAATTCAATCACGGAGGTTTCCAGTGGAAAGCTGTGAAATGACGAAAATACTGGTAATGTTTACAAGTCCGGGTACTTCGGGTGGCGTTTTCACGGGACTGTGCTTTAAATTATTAAGAGTTCATGTTTAAAGAGCTCAGAATTGGTGTGTAAAGCCTTGGAATGACGAGAATAGTGTTTATGTTTACAATTAAGGAGGATTGGGTTCGGCGTTTTTGTGTGTAAATCAGTTAAAATGGTGAGGGTTCTAGTAAATACTTCTCAGCAAACTGCCTAATTTTGGTAAAACTGTTAAAATACACAATGAGAGTTCCCAGAAATGATTAAGAACGTATAATAAACACCTCAAGTACACGTAAATAGATTCTTACTACATATACTGTCGAATTCAATTACAGAGGTTTCCCGTGTAAAGCTGTGAAATGACGAAAATACTGGTAATGTTTATAAATCCGGGTACTTCGGGTGGCGTTTTCACGGGACTGTGCTTTCAATTATTAAGAGTTCATGTTTACAGAGCTCAGAGTAGGTGTCTAAAGCCTTGGAATGAGGAGAATAGTGTTTATGTTTACAATATAGGAGGATTGGGTTCGGCGTTTTTTTGTGTGAATCAGTTAAAATGGCGACGGTTTCAGTAAATACTTCTAAGCAAACTGTCTAATTTTGGTAAAACTGAAAAAATACACAATGAGAGTACCCAGAAATGATTAAGAACGTGGAAGAAACACCTCAAGTACACGTAAATAGATTCTAACTACATTTACTGTCGAATTCAATCACAGAGGTTTCCGTGGAAAGCTGTGGAATGATGAAAATACTGGTAATGTTTACAAGTCCGGGTACTTCCGGTGGCGTTTTCACGGGACTGTGCTTTCAATTATTAAGAGTTCATGTTTACAGAGCTCAGAATTGGTGTGTATTGCCTTAGAATCACGAAAATAGTGTTTATGTTTACAATTAAGGAGGATTGGGTTCGGCGTTTTTGTGTGTAATTCAGTTAAAATGGTGACGGTTGTAGTAAATACTTCTAAGCAAACTGCCTAATTTTGGTAAAACTGTTAAAATACACAATGAGAGTTCCCAGAAATGATTAAGAACGTGGAAGAAACACCTCAAGTACACGTAAATAGATTCTTACTACATTTACTGTCGAATTCAATTACAGAGGTTTCCCGTGTAAAGCTGTGAAATGACGAAAATACTGGTAATGTTTATAAATCCGGGTAATTAGGGTGGCGTTTTCACGGGACTGTGCTTTCAATTATTAAGAGTTCATGTTTACAGAGCTCAGAGTAGGTGTCTAAAGCCTTGGAATGACGAGAATAGCGTTTATGTTTACAATATATGAGATTGGGTTCGGCGTGTTTTTTTTTTGTGATTCAGTTAGAATGGTGACGGTTCTAGTAAATACTTCTAAGCAAACTGCCTCATTTTGCTAAAACTGTTAAAATACACAATGATAGTTTCCAGAAATGATTAAAAACATGGAAGAAACACTTCAAGTACACGTAAACAGATTCTTACTACATTTAATGTCGTATTCAATCACGGAGGTTTCCCGTGTAAAGCTGTGAAATGACGAAAATACTCTTAATGTTTACAAGTCCGGGTACTTCCGGTGGCGTTTTCATGGTTCTTTGCTTTCAATTATTAAGAGTTCATGTTTACAGAGCTCAGAATTGGTGTCTAAAGCCTTGGAATGGCGAGAATAGTGTTTATGTTTACAATTTAGGAGGTTTGGCTTTGGCGTGTTTTGTGTGAATCAGTTAAAATGGTGATGGTTCCGGTAAATACTTCTATGCAAAATGTCTAATTTTGCTAAAACTGTTAAAATACACAATGACAGTGCCCAGAAATGATTAAGAACGTGTAATAAACACCTCAAGTACACGAAAACAGATTTTAACTACATTTACTGTCGAATTCAATCACAGAGGTTTCCCGTGGAAAGCTGTAAAATGACGAAAATACTGGTAATGTTTACAAGTCCGGGTACTTCCGGTGGCGTTTTTACGGTTCTGTGCTTTCAATTATTAAGAGTTCATGTTTACAGAGCTCAGAATTGGTGTCTAAAACCTTGGAATCACGAGAATAGTGTTTATGTTTACAATTAAGGAGGATTGGCTTTGGCGTTTTTTTTTGTGAATCAGTTAAAATGGTGACGGTTTCAGTAAATACTTCTAAGCAAACTGTCTAATTTTGGTAAAACTGATAATACACAATGAGATTTCCCAGAAATGATTAAAAACGTGGAAGAAACACTTCAAGTACACGTAAACAGATTTTAACTACATTTACTGTCGAATTCAATCACGGAGGTTTCCAGTGGAAAGCTGTGAAATGACGAAAATACTGGTAATGTTTACAAATACGGGTACTTCGGGTGGCGTTTTACGGGACTGGGCTTTCAATTATTAAGAGTTCATGTTTACAGAGCTCAGAGTAGTTGTCTAAAGCCTTGGAATGACGAGCATAGTGTTTATGTTTACAATTTAGGAGGTTTGGCTTTGGCGTGTTTTGTGTGAATCAGTTGAAATGGTGACGGTTCCGGTAAATACTTCTATGCAAAATGTCTAATTTTGCTAAAAATGTTAAAATACACAATGAGAGTGCCCAGAAATGATTAAGAACGTGTAATAAACACCTCAAGTACACGTAAATAGATTCTTACTACATTTACTGTCGAATTCAATCACAGAGGTTTCCCGTGGAAAGCTGTGAAATGACGAAAATACTGGTAATGTTTACAAGTCCGGGTACTTCCGGTGGCGTTTTTACGGTTCTGTGCTTTCAATTATTAAGAGTTCCTGTTTACAGAGCTCAGAATTGGTGTCTAAAGCCTTGGAATCACGAGAATAGTTTTTATGTTTACAATTAAGGAGCATTGGCTTTGGCGTTATTTTTGTGAATCAGTTAAAATGGTGACGGTTTCAGTAAATACTTCTAAGCAAACTGTCTAATTTTGGTAAAACTGATAATACAAAATGAGAGTTCCCAGAAATGATTAAAAACGTGGAAGAAACACTTCAAGTACACATAAACAGATTTTAACTACATTTACTGTCGAATTCAATCACGGAGATTTCCAGTGGAAACCTGTGAAATGACGAAAATACTCTTAATGTTTACAAGTCCGGGTACTTCCGGTGGCGTTTTCACGGTTCTGTGCTTTCAATTATTAAGAGTTCATGTTTACAGAGCTCAGAATTGGTGTCTAAAGCCTTGGAATCACGAGAATAGTTTTTATATTTACAATTTAGGAGGATTGGCTTTGGCGTGTTTTTTTTTTGGGAATCAGTTAAAATGGTGAGGGTTCTAGTAAATACTTCTCAGCAAACTGCCTAATTTTGGTAAAACTGTTAAAATACACAATGAGAGTTCACAGAAATGATTAAGAACGTGTAATAAACACCTCAAGTACACGTATATAGATTCTTACTACATTTACTGTCGAATTCAATCACAGAGGTTTCCCGTGGAAAGCTGTGGAATGTCGAAAATACTGGTAATGTTTACAAGTCCGGGTACTTCCGGTGGCGTTTTCATGGTTCTGTGCTTTCAATTATTAAGAGTTCATGTTTACAGAGCTCAGAAGTGGTGTCTAAAGCCTTGGAATGACGAGAATAGTGTTTATGTTTACAATTAAGGAGGATTGGGTTCGGCGTTTTTTTGTGTGAATCAGTTAAAATGGTGACGGTTTCAGTAAATACTTCTAAGCAAACTGTCTAATTTTGGTAAAACTGAAAAAATACACAATGAGAGTACCCAGAAATGATTAAGAACGTGGAAGAAACACCTCAAGTACACGTAAATAGATTCTAACTACATTTACTGTCGAATTCAATCACAGAGGTTTCCGTGGAAAGCTGTGGAATGATGAAAATACTGGTAATGTTTACAAGTCCGGGTACTTCCGGTGGCGTTTTCACGGGACTGTGCTTTCAATTATTAAGAGTTCATGTTTACAGAGCTCAGAATTGGTGTGTATTGCCTTAGAATCACGAAAATAGTGTTTATGTTTACAATTAAGGAGGATTGGGTTCGGCGTTTTTGTGTGTAATTCAGTTAAAATGGTGACGGTTGTAGTAAATACTTCTAAGCAAACTGCCTAATTTTGGTAAAACTGTTAAAATACACAATGAGAGTTCCCAGAAATGATTTAGAACGTGGAAGAAACACCTCAAGTACACGTAAATAGATTCTTACTACATTTACTGTCGAATTCAATTACAGAGGTTTCCCGTGTAAAGCTGTGAAATGACGAAAATACTGGTAATGTTTATAAATCCGGGTAATTAGGGTGGCGTTTTCATGGGACTGTGCTTTCAATTATTAAGAGTTCATGTTTACAGAGCTCAGAGTAGGTGTCTAAAGCCTTGGAATGACGAGAATAGCGTTTATGTTTACAATATATGAGATTGGGTTCGGCGTGTTTTTTTTTTGTGATTCAGTTAGAATGGTGACGGTTCTAGTAAATACTTCTAAGCAAACTGCCTCATTTTGCTAAAACTGTTAAAATACACAATGATAGTTTCCAGAAATGATTAAAAACATGGAAGAAACACTTCAAGTACACGTAAACAGATTCTTACTACATTTAATGTCGTATTCAATCACGGAGGTTTCCCGTGTAAAGCTGTGAAATGACGAAAATACTCTTAATGTTTACAAGTCCGGGTACTTCCGGTGGCGTTTTCATGGTTCTGTGCTTTCAATTATTAAGAGTTCATGTTTACAGAGCTCAGAATTGGTGTCTAAAGCCTTGGAATGGCGAGAATAGTGTTTATGTTTACAATTTAGGAGGTTTGGCTTTGGCGTGTTTTGTGTGAATCAGTTAAAATGGTGATGGTTCCGGTAAATACTTCTATGCAAAATGTCTAATTTTGCTAAAACTGTTAAAATACACAATGACAGTGCCCAGAAATGATTAAGAACGTGTAATAAACACCTCAAGTACACGAAAACAGATTTTAACTACATTTACTGTCGAATTCAATCACAGAGGTTTCCCGTGGAAAGCTGTGAAATGACGAAAATACTGGTAATGTTTACAAGTCCGGGTACTTCCGGTGGCGTTTTTACGGTTCTGTGCTTTCAATTATTAAGAGTTCATGTTTACAGAGCTCAGAATTGGTGTCTAAAACCTTGGAATCACGAGAATAGTGTTTATGTTTACAATTAAGGAGGATTGGCTTTGGCGTTTTTTTTTGTGAATCAGTTAAAATGGTGACGGTTTCAGTAAATACTTCTAAGCAAACTGTCTAATTTTGGTAAAACTGATAATACACAATGAGATTTCCCAGAAATGATTAAAAACGTGGAAGAAACACTTCAAGTACACGTAAACAGATTTTAACTACATTTACTGTCGAATTCAATCACGGAGGTTTCCAGTGGAAAGCTGTGAAATGACGAAAATACTGGTAATGTTTACAAATACGGGTACTTCGGGTGGCGTTTTACGGGACTGTGCTTTCAATTATTAAGAGTTCATGTTTACAGAGCTCAGAGTAGTTGTCTAAAGCCTTGGAATGACGAGAATAGTGTTTATGTTTACAATTTAGGAGGTTTGGCTTTGGCGTGTTTTGTGTGAATCAGTTGAAATGGTGACGGTTCCGGTAAATACTTCTATGCAAAATGTCTAATTTTGCTAAAAATGTTAAAATACACAATGAGAGTGCCCAGAAATGATTAAGAACGTGTAATAAACACCTCAAGTACACGTAAATAGATTCTTACTACATTTACTGTCGAATTCAATCACAGAGGTTTCCCGTGGAAAGCTGTGAAATGACGAAAATACTGGTAATGTTTACAAGTCCGGGTACTTCCGGTGGCGTTTTTACGGTTCTGTGCTTTCAATTATTAAGAGTTCCTGTTTACAGAGCTCAGAATTGGTGTCTAAAGCCTTGGAATCACGAGAATAGTTTTTATGTTTACAATTAAGGAGGATTGGCTTTGGCGTTATTTTTGTGAATCAGTTAAAATGGTGACGGTTTCAGTAAATACTTCTAAGCAAACTGTCTAATTTTGGTAAAACTGATAATACAAAATGAGAGTTCCCAGAAATGATTAAAAACGTGGAAGAAACACTTCAAGTACACATAAACAGATTTTAACTACATTTACTGTCGAATTCAATCACGGAGGTTTCCAGTGGAAACCTGTGAAATGACGAAAATACTCTTAATGTTTACAAGTCCGGGTACTTCCGGTGGCGTTTTCACGGTTCTGTGCTTTCAATTATTAAGAGTTCATGTTTACAGAGCTCAGAATTGGTGTCTAAAGCCTTGGAATCACGAGAATAGTTTTTATATTTACAATTTAGGAGGATTGGCTTTGGCGTTTTTTTTTTTGTGAATCAGTTAAAATGGTGAGGGTTCTAGTAAATACTTCTCAGCAAACTGCCTAATTTTGGTAAAACTGTTAAAATACACAATGAGAGTTCACAGAAATGATTAAGAACGTGTAATAAACACCTCAAGTACACGTAAATAGATTCTTACTACATTTACTGTCGAATTCAATCACAGAGGTTTCCCGTGGAAAGCTGTGGAATGACGAAAATACTGGTAATGTTTACAAGTCCGGGTACTTCCGGTGGCGTTTTCATGGTTCTGTGCTTTCAATTATTAAGAGTTCATGTTTACAGAGCTCAGAAGTGGTGTCTAAAGCCTTGGAATGACGAGAATAGTGTTTATGTTTACAATTAAGGAGGATTGGGTTCGGCGTTTTTTTTTTTTTTTTTTTTTTTTAGTCAGTTAAAATGGTGACGGTTCTAGTAAATACTTCTAAGCAAACTGCCTAATTTTGGTAAAACTGTTAAAATACACAATGAGAGTTCCCAGAAATTATTAAGAACGTGTAATAAACACCTCAAGTACACGTAAATAGATTCTTACTACATATACTGTCGAATTCAATTACAGAGGTTTCCAGTGTAAAGCTGTGAAATGACGAAAATACTGGTAATGTTTATAAATCCGGGTACTTCCGGTGGCTTTTTTACGGGACTGTGCTTTCAATCATTAAGAGTTCATGTTTACAGAGCTCAGAATAGGTGTGTAAAGCCTTGGAATGACGAGAATAGTGTTTATGTTTACAATTAAGGAGGATTGGGTTTGGCGTTTTTGTGTGTGATTCAGTTAAAATGGTGACAGTTCTAGTAAATACTTCTAAGCAAACTGCCTAATTTTGGTAAAAATGTTAAAATACACAATGAGAGTTCCCAGAAATGATTAAGAACGTGTAATAAACACCTAAAGTACACGTAAATAGATTCTTACTACATTTACTGTCGAATTCAATTACAGAGGTTTCCCGTGTAAAGCTGTGAAATGACGAAAATACTGGTAATGTTTATAAAACCGGGTACTTCGGGTGGCGTTTTCACGGGACTGTGCTTTCAATTATTAAGAGTTCATGTTTACAGAGCTCAGAGTAGGTGTCTAAAGCCTTGGAATGACGAGAATAGTGTTTATGTTTACAATATAGGAGGATTGGTTTCGGCGTTTTTTTTTTGTGATTCAGTTAAAATGGTGACGGTTCTAGTAAATAAATTCTAAGCAAACTGCCTAATTTTGCTAAAACTGTTAAAATACACAATGAGATTTCCCAGAAATGATTAAGAACGTGTAATAAACACCTCAAGTACACGTAAATAGATTCTTACTACATTTACTGTCGAATTCAATCACAGAGGTTTCCCTTGGAAAGCTGTGAAATGACGAAAATACTGGTAATGTTTACAAGTCCGGGTACTTCCGGTGGCGTTTTTACGGTTCTGTGCTTTCAATTATTAAGAGTTCCTGTTTACAGAGCTCAGAATTGGTGTCTAAAGCCTTGGAATCACGAGAATAGTTTTTATGTTTACAATTAAGGAGGATTGGCTTTGGCTTTTTTTTTTTGTGAATCAGTTAAAATGGTGACAGTTTCAGTAAATACTTCTAAGCAAACTGTCTAATTTTGGTAAAACTGAAAATACAAAATGAGAGTTCCCAGAAATGATTAAAAACGTGGAAGAAACACTTCAAGTACACATAAACAGATTTTAACTACATTTACTGTCGAATTCAATCACGGAGGTTTCCAGTGGAAAGCTGTTTAATGACGAAAATACTCTTAATGTTTACAAGTCCGCGTACTTCCGGTGGCGTTTTCACGGGACTGTGCTTTCAATTATTAAGAGTTCATGTTTACAGAGCTCAGAATTGGTGTGTAAAGCCTTGGAATGACGAGAATAGTGTTTATGTTTACAATTAAGGAGGATTGGGTTCGGCGTTTTTGTGTGTGATTTAGTTAAAATGGTGACGGTTCTAGTAAGTACTTCTGAGCAAACTGCCTAATTTTGGTAAAACTGTTAAAATACACAATGAGAGTTCCCAGAAATGATTAAGAACGTGTAATAAACACCTCAAGTACACGTAAATATATTCTTACTACATTTACTGTCGAATTCAATTACAGAGGTTTCCCGTGTAAAGCTGTGAAATGACGAAAATACTGGTAATGTTTATAAATCCGGGTACTTCGGGTGGCGTTTTCACGGGACTGTGCTTTCAATTATTAAGAGTTCATGTTTACAGAGCTCAGAGTAGGTGTCTAAAGCCTTGGAATGACGAGAATAGTGTTTATGTTTACAATTTAGGAGGTTTGGCTTTGGTGTGTTTTGTGTGAATCAGTTGAAATGGTGACGGTTCCGGTAAATACTTCTATGCAAAATGTCTAATTTTGCTAAAAATGTTAAAATACACAACGAGAGGGCCCAGAAATGATTAAGAACGTGTAATAAACACCTCAAGTACACGTAAATAGATTCTTACTACATTTACTGTCGAATTCAATCACAGAGGTTTCCCGTGGAAAGCTGTGAAATGACGAAAATACTGGTAATGTTTACAAGCCCGGGTACTTCCGGTGGCGTTTTTACGGTTCTGTGCTTTCAATTATTAAGAGTTCCTGTTTACAGAGCTCAGAATTGGTGTCTAAAGCCTTGGAATCACGAGAATAGTTTTTATGTTTACAATTTAGGAGGATTGGCTTTGGCGTTTTTTTTTGTGAATCAGTTAAAATGGTGACGGTTTCAGTAAATACTTCTAAGCAAACTGTCTAATTTTGGTAAAACTGATAATACAAAATGAGAGTTCCCAGAAATGATTAAAAACGTGGAAGAAACACTTCAAGTACACATAAACAGATTTTAACTACATTTACTGTCGAATTCAATCACGGAGGTTTCCAGTGGAAAGCTGTGAAATGACGAAAATACTGGTAATGTTTACAAGTCCGGGTACTTCGGGTGGCGTTTTCATGGGACTGTGCTTTCAATTATTAAGAGTTCATGTTTACAGAGCTCAGAATTGGTGTGTAAAGCCTTGGAATGACGAGAATAGTGTTTATGTTTACAATTAAGGAGGATTGGGTTCGGGGTTTTTGTGTGTGAATCAGTTAAAATGGTGACGGTTGTAGTAAATACTTCTAAGCAAACTGCCTAATTTTGGTAAAACTGTTAAAATACACAATGAGAGTTCCCAGAAATGATTAAGAACGTGTAATAAACACCTCAAGTACACGTAAATAGATTCTTACTACATTTACTGTCGAATTCATTCACAGAGGTTTCCCGTGGAAAGCTGTGGAATGATGAAAATACTGGTAATGTTTACAAGTCCGGGTACTTCCGGTGGCGTTTTCATGGTTCTGTGCTTTCAATTATTAAGAGTTCATGTTTACAGAGCTCAGAAGTGGTGTCTAAAGCCTTGGAATGACGAGAATAGTGTTTATGTTTACAATTAAGGAGGATTGGGTTCGGCGTTTTTTTTTTTTTTTTTAGTCAGTTAAAATGGTGACGGTTCTAGTAAATACTTCTAAGCAAACTGCCTAATTTTGGTAAAACTGTTAAAATACACAATGAGAGTTCCCAGAAATGATTAAGAATGTGTAATAAACACCTCAAGTACACGTAAATAGATTCTTACTACATATACTGTCGAATTCAATTACAGAGGTTTCCCGTGTAAAGCTGTGAAATGACGAAAATACTGGTAATGTTTATAAATCCAGGTACTTCGGGTGGCGTTTTCACGGGACTGTGCTTTCAATTATTAAGAGTTCATGTTTACAGAGCTCAGAGTAGGTGTCTAAAGCCTTGGAATGACGATAATAGTGTTTATGTTTACAATATAGGAGGATTGGGTTCGGCGTTTTTTTGTGTGAATCAGTTAAAATGGTGACGGTTTCAGTAAATACTTCTAAGCAAACTGTCTAATTTTGGTAAAACTGAAAAAATACACAATGAGAGTTCCCAGAAATGATTAAAAACGTGGAAGAAACACCTCAAGTACACGTAAATAGATTCTAACTACATTTACTGTCGAATTCAATCACGGAGGTTTCCAGTGGAAAGCTGTGAAATGACGAAAATACTGGTAATGTTTACAAATACGGGTACTTCGGGTGGCGTTTTACGCGACTGGGCTTTCAATTATTAAGAGTTCATCTTTACAGAGCTCAGAATTGGTGTGTAAAGCCTTGGAATGACGAGAATAGTGTTTATGTTTACAATTAAGGAGGATTGGGTTCGGCGTTTTTTTTTTTTTTTTTAGTCAGTTAAAATGGTGACGCTTCTAGTAAATACTTCTAAGCAAACTGCCTAATTCTGGTAAAACTGTTAAAATACACAATGAGAGTTCCCAGAAATGATTAAGAACGTGTAATAAACACCTCAAGTACACGTAAATAGATTCTTACTACATATACTGTCGAATTCAATTACAGAGGTTTCCGTGTAAAGCTGTGAAATGACGAAAATACTGGTAATGTTTATAAATCCGGGTACTTCGGGTGGCGTTTTCACGGGACTGTGCTTTCAATTATTTAGAGTTCATATTTACAGAGCTCAGAATTGGTGTGTAAAGCCTTGGAATGACGAGAATTGTGTTTATGTTTAGAATTAAGGAGGATTGGGTTCGGCGTTTTTATGTGTGATTCAGTTAAAATGGTGACGGTTCTAGTAAATACTTCTAAGAAAACTGCCTAATTTTGGTAAAACTGTTAAAATACACAATGAGAGTTCCCAGAAATGATTAAGAACGTGTAATAAACACCTCAAGTACACGTAAATAGATTCTTACTACATTTACTGTCGAATTCAATTACAGAGGTTTCCCGTGTAAAGCTGTGAAATAACGAAAATACTGATAATGTTTATAAATCCGGGTACTTCGGGTGGCGTTTTCTCGGGACTGTGCTTTCAATTATTAAGAGTTCATGTTTACAGAGCTCAGAGTAGGTGTCTAAAGCCTTGGAATGACGAGAATAGTGTTTATGTTTACAATATAGGAGGATTGGGTTCGGCGTTTTTTTTTTTTGTGATTCAGTTAAAATGGTGATGGTTCTAGTAAATAAATTCTAAGCAAACTGCCTAATTTTGCTAAAACTGTTAAAATACACAATGATAGTTTCCAGAAATGATTAAAAACATGGAAGAAACACTTCAAGTACACGTAAACAGATTCTTACTACATTTAATATCGTATTTAATTACGGAGGTTTCCAGGGGAAAACTGTGGAATGACGAAAATACTGATAATGTTTACATGTCCGGGTACTTCCGGTGGCGTTTTCATGGGACTGTGCTTACAATTATTAAGAGTTCATGTTTACAGAGCTCAGAATTGGTGTGTAAAGCCTTGGAATGACGAGAATAGTGTTTATGTTTACAATTAAGGAGGATTGGGTTCGGCGTTTTTGTGTGTTATTCAGTTAAAATGGTGACGGTTCTAGTAAATACTTCTAAGCAAACTGCCTAATTTTTGTAAAACTGTTAAAATACACAATGAGATTTCCCAGAAATGATTAAGAACGTGTAATAAACACCTCAAGTACACGTAAATAGATTCTCACTACATTTACTGTCGAATTCAATTACAGAGGTTTCCCGTGTAAAGCTGTGAAATGACGAAAATACTGGTAATGTTTATAAATCCGGGTACTTCGGGTGGCGTTTTCACGGGACTGTGCTTTCAATTATTAAGAGTTCCTGTTTACAGAGCTCAGAGTAGTTGTCTAAAGCCTTGGAATGACGAGAATAGTGTTTATGTTTACAATTTAGGAGGTTTGGCTTTGGCGTGTTTTGTGTGAATCAGTTGAAATGGTGACGGTTCTGGTAAATACTTCTATGCAAAATGTCTAATTTTGCTAAAAATGTTAAAATACACAATGAGAGTGCCCAGAAATGATTAAGAACGTGTAATAAACACCTCAAGTACACGTAAATAGATTCTTACTACATTTACTGTCAAATTCAATCACAGAGGTTTCCCGTGGAAAGCTGTGAAATTACGAAAATACTGGTAATGTTTACAAGTCCGGGTACTTCCGGTGGCGTTTTTACGGTTCTGTGCTTTCAATTATTAAGAGTTCCTGTTTACAGAGCTCAGAATTGGTGTCTAAAGCCTTGGAATCACGAGAATAGTTTTTATGTTTACAATTAAGGAGGATTTGCTTAGGCGTTTTTTTTTGTGAATCAGTTAAAATGGTGACGGTTTCAGTAAATAATTCTAAGCAAACTGTGTAATTTTGGTAAAACTGATAATACAAAATGAGAGTTCCCAGAAATGTTTAAAAACGTGGAAGAAACACTTCAAGTACACATGAACAGATTTTAACTACATTTACTGTCGAATTCAATCACGGAGGTTTCCAGTGGAAAGCTGTAAAATGACGAAAATACTCTTAATGTTTACAAGTCCGGGTACTTCCGGTGGCGTTTTCACGGGACTGTGCTTTCAATTATTAAGAGTTCATGTTTACAGAGCTCAGAGTAGGTGTCTAAAGCCTTGGAATGACGAGAATAGTGTTTATGTTTACAATTTAGGAGGTTTGGCTTTGGCGTGTTTTGTGTGAATCAGTTGAAATGGTGACGGTTCCGGTAAATACTTCTATGCAAAATGTCTAATTTTGGTAAAACTGTTAAAATACACAATGAGAGTTCCCAGAAATGATTAAGAACGTGTAATAAACACCTCAAGTACACGTAAATATATTCTTACTACATTTACTGTCGAATTCAATCACAGAGGTTTCCCGTGGAAAGCTGTGGAATGACGAAAATACTGGTAATGTTTACAAGTCCGGGTACTTCCGGTGGCGTTTTCATGGTTCTGTGCTTTCAATTATTAAGAGTTCATGTTTACAGAGCTCAGAAGTGGTGTCTAAAGCCTTGGAATGACGAGAATAGTGTTTATGTTTACAATTAAGGAGGATTGGGTTCGGCGTTTTTTTTTTTTTTTTTTTTTTTTAGTCAGTTAAAATGGTGACGGTTCTACTAAATACTTCTAAGCAAACTGCCTAATTTTGGTAAAACTGTTAAAATACACAATGAGAGTTCCCAGAAATTATTAAGAACGTGTAATAAACACCTCAAGTACACGTAAATAGATTCTTACTACATATACTGTCGAATTCAATTACAGAGGTTTCCAGTGTAAAGCTGTGAAATGACGAAAATACTGGTAATGTTTATAAATCCGGGTACTTCCGGTGGCTTTTTTACGGGACTGTGCTTTCAATCATTAAGAGTTCATGTTTACAGAGCTCAGAATAGGTGTGTAAAGCCTTGGAATGACGAGAATAGTGTTTATGTTTACAATTAAGGAGGATTGGGTTTGGCGTTTTTGTGTGTGATTCAGTTAAAATGGTGACAGTTCTAGTAAATACTTCTAAGCAAACTGCCTAATTTTGGTAAAACTGTTAAAATACACAATGAGAGTTCCCAGAAATGATTAAGAACGTGTAATAAACACCTCAAGTACACGTAAATAGATTCTTACTACATTTACTGTCGAATTCAATTACAGAGGTTTCCCGTGTAAAGCTGTGAAATGACGAAAATACTGGTAATGTTTATAAAACCGGGTACTTCGGGTGGCGTTTTCACGGGACTGTGCTTTCAATTATTAAGAGTTCATGTTTACAGAGCTCAGAGTAGGTGTCTAAAGCCTTGGAATGACGAGAATAGTGTTTATGTTTACAATATAGGAGGATTGGTTTCGGCGTTTTTTTTTTGTGATTCAGTTAAAATGGTGACGGTTCTAGTAAATAAATTCTAAGCAAACTGCCTAATTTTGCTAAAACTGTTAAAATACACAATGAGATTTCCCAGAAATGATTAAGAACGTGTAATAAACACCTCAAGTACACGTAAATAGATTCTTACTACATTTACTGTCGAATTCAATCACAGAGGTTTCCCTTGGAAAGCTGTGAAATGACGAAAATACTGGTAATGTTTACAAGTCCGGGTACTTCCGGTGGCGTTTTTACGGTTCTGTGCTTTCAATTATTAAGAGTTCCTGTTTACAGAGCTCAGAATTGGTGTCTAAAGCCTTGGAATCACGAGAATAGTTTTTATGTTTACAATTAAGGAGGATTGGCTTTGGCTTTTTTTTTTGTGAATCAGTTAAAATGGTGACAGTTTCAGTAAATACTTCTAAGCAAACTGTCTAATTTTGGTAAAACTGAAAATACAAAATGAGAGTTCCCAGAAATGATTAAAAACGTGGAAGAAACACTTCAAGTACACATAAACAGATTTTAACTACATTTACTGTCGAATTCAATCACGGAGGTTTCCAGTGGAAAGCTGTTTAATGACGAAAATACTCTTAATGTTTACAAGTCCGCGTACTTCCGGTGGCGTTTTCACGGGACTGTGCTTTCAATTATTAAGAGTTCATGTTTACAGAGCTCAGAATTGGTGTGTAAAGCCTTGGAATGACGAGAATAGTGTTTATGTTTACAATTAAGGAGGATTGGGTTCGGCGTTTTTGTGTGTGATTTAGTTAAAATGGTGACGGTTCTAGTAAGTACTTCTGAGCAAACTGCCTAATTTTGGTAAAACTGTTAAAATACACAATGAGAGTTCCCAGAAATGATTAAGAACGTGTAATAAACACCTCAAGTACACGTAAATATATTCTTACTACATTTACTGTCGAATTCAATTACAGAGGTTTCCCGTGTAAAGCTGTGAAATGACGAAAATACTGGTAATGTTTATAAATCCGGGTACTTCGGGTGGCGTTTTCACGGGACTGTGCTTTCAATTATTAAGAGTTCATGTTTACAGAGCTCAGAGTAGGTGTCTAAAGCCTTGGAATGACGAGAATAGTGTTTATGTTTACAATTTAGGAGGTTTGGCTTTGGTGTGTTTTGTGTGAATCAGTTGAAATGGTGACGGTTCCGGTAAATACTTCTATGCAAAATGTCTAATTTTGCTAAAAATGTTAAAATACACAACGAGAGGGCCCAGAAATGATTAAGAACGTGTAATAAACACCTCAAGTACACGTAAATAGATTCTTACTACATTTACTGTCGAATTCAATCACAGAGGTTTCCCGTGGAAAGCTGTGAAATGACGAAAATACTGGTAATGTTTACAAGCCCGGGTACTTCCGGTGGCGTTTTTACGGTTCTGTGCTTTCAATTATTAAGAGTTCCTGTTTACAGAGCTCAGAATTGGTGTCTAAAGCCTTGGAATCACGAGAATAGTTTTTATGTTTACAATTTAGGAGGATTGGCTTTGGCGTTTTTTTTTGTGAATCAGTTAAAATGGTGACGGTTTCAGTAAATACTTCTAAGCAAACTGTCTAATTTTGGTAAAACTGAAAAAATACACAATGAGAGTTCCCAGAAATGATTAAAAACGTGGAAGAAACACCTCAAGTACACGTAAATAGATTCTAACTACATTTACTGTCGAATTCAATCACGGAGGTTTCCAGTGGAAAGCTGTGAAATGACGAAAATACTGGTAATGTTTACAAATACGGGTACTTCGGGTGGCGTTTTACGCGACTGGGCTTTCAATTATTAAGAGTTCATCTTTACAGAGCTCAGAATTGGTGTGTAAAGCCTTGGAATGACGAGAATAGTGTTTATGTTTACAATTAAGGAGGATTGGGTTCGGCGTTTTTTTTTTTTTTTTAGTCAGTTAAAATGGTGACGCTTCTAGTAAATACTTCTAAGCAAACTGCCTAATTCTGGTAAAACTGTTAAAATACACAATGAGAGTTCCCAGAAATGATTAAGAACGTGTAATAAACACCTCAAGTACACGTAAATAGATTCTTACTACATATACTGTCGAATTCAATTACAGAGGTTTCCGTGTAAAGCTGTGAAATGACGAAAATACTGGTAATGTTTATAAATCCGGGTACTTCGGGTGGCGTTTTCACGGGACTGTGCTTTCAATTATTTAGAGTTCATATTTACAGAGCTCAGAATTGGTGTGTAAAGCCTTGGAATGACGAGAATTGTGTTTATGTTTAGAATTAAGGAGGATTGTGTTCGGCGTTTTTATGTGTGATTCAGTTAAAATGGTGACGGTTCTAGTAAATACTTCTAAGAAAACTGCCTAATTTTGGTAAAACTGTTAAAATACACAATGAGAGTTCCCAGAAATGATTAAGAACGTGTAATAAACACCTCAAGTACACGTAAATAGATTCTTACTACATTTACTGTCGAATTCAATTACAGAGGTTTCCCGTGTAAAGCTGTGAAATAACGAAAATACTGATAATGTTTATAAATCCGGGTACTTCGGGTGGCGTTTTCTCGGGACTGTGCTTTCAATTATTAAGAGTTCATGTTTACAGAGCTCAGAGTAGGTGTCTAAAGCCTTGGAATGACGAGAATAGTGTTTATGTTTACAATATAGGAGGATTGGGTTCGGCGTTTTTTTTTTTTGTGATTCAGTTAAAATGGTGATGGTTCTAGTAAATAAATTCTAAGCAAACTGCCTAATTTTGCTAAAACTGTTAAAATACACAATGATAGTTTCCAGAAATGATTAAAAACATGGAAGAAACACTTCAAGTACACGTAAACAGATTCTTACTACATTTAATATCGTATTTAATTACGGAGGTTTCCAGGGGAAAACTGTGGAATGACGAAAATACTGATAATGTTTACAAGTCCGGGTACTTCCGGTGGCGTTTTCATGGGACTGTGCTTTCAATTATTAAGAGTTCATGTTTACAGAGCTCAGAATTGGTGTGTAAAGCCTTGGAATGACGAGAATAGTGTTTATGTTTACAATTAAGGAGGATTGGGTTCGGCGTTTTTGTGTGTTATTCAGTTAAAATGGTGACGGTTCTAGTAAATACTTCTAAGCAAACTGCCTAATTTTTGTAAAACTGTTAAAATACACAATGAGATTTCCCAGAAATGATTAAGAACGTGTAATAAACACCTCAAGTACACGTAAATAGATTCTCACTACATTTACTGTCGAATTCAATTACAGAGGTTTCCCGTGTAAAGCTGTGAAATGACGAAAATACTGGTAATGTTTATAAATCCGGGTACTTCGGGTGGCGTTTTCACGGGACTGTGCTTTCAATTATTAAGAGTTCCTGTTTACAGAGCTCAGAGTAGTTGTCTAAAGCCTTGGAATGACGAGAATAGTGTTTATGTTTACAATTTAGGAGGTTTGGCTTTGGCGTGTTTTGTGTGAATCAGTTGAAATGGTGACGGTTCTGGTAAATACTTCTATGCAAAATGTCTAATTTTGCTAAAAATGTTAAAATACACAATGAGAGTGCCCAGAAATGATTAAGAACGTGTAATAAACACCTCAAGTACACGTAAATAGATTCTTACTACATTTACTGTCGAATTCAATCACAGAGGTTTCCCGTGGAAAGCTGTGAAATGACGAAAATACTGGTAATGTTTACAAGTCCGGGTACTTCCGGTGGCGTTTTTACGGTTCTGTGCTTTCAATTATTAAGAGTTCCTGTTTACAGAGCTCAGAATTGGTGTCTAAAGCCTTGGAATCACGAGAATAGTTTTTATGTTTACAATTAAGGAGGATTTGCTTAGGCGTTTTTTTTTGTGAATCAGTTAAAATGGTGACGGTTGTAGTAAATAAATTCTAAGCAAACTGCCTAATTTTGCTAAAACTGTTAAAATACACAATGATAGTTTCCAGAAATGATTAAAAACATGGAAGAAACACTTCAAGTACACGTAAACAGATTCTTATTACATTTAATGTCGTATTTAATTACGGAGGTTTCCAGGGGAAAGCTGTGGAATGACGAAAATACTCTTAATGTTTACAAGTCCGGGTACTTCCGGTGGCGTTTTCACGGGACTGTGCTTTCAATTATTAAGAGTTCATGTTTACAGAGCTCAGAATTGGTGTGGAAAGCCTTGGAATGACGAGAATAGTGTTTATGTTTACAATTAAGGAGGATTGGGTTCGGCGTTTTTGTGTGTGATTCAGTTAAAATGGTGACGGTTCTAGTAAATACTTCTAAGCAAACTGCCTAATTTTGGTAAAACTGTTAAAATACACAATGAGAGTTCCCAGAAATGATTAAGAACGTGTAATAAACACCTCAAGTACACGTAAATAAATTCTCACTACATTTACTGTCGAATTCAATTACAGAGGTTTCCCGTGTAAAGCTGTGAAATGACGAAAATACTGGTAATGTTTATAAATCCGGGTACTTCGGGTGGCGTTTTCACGGGACTGTGCTTTCAATTATTAAGAGTTCATGTTTACAGAGCTCAGAGTAGTTGTCTAAAGCCTTGGAATGACGAGAATAGTGTTTATGTTTACAATTTAGGAGGTTTGGCTTTGGCGTGTTTTGTGTGAATCAGTTGAAATGGTGACGGTTCCGGTAAATACTTCTATGCAAAATGTCTAATTTTGCTAAAAATGTTAAAATACACAATGAGAGTGCCCAGAAATGATTGAGAACGTGTAATAAACACCTCAAGTACACGTAAATAGATTCTTACTACATTTACTGTCGAATTCAATCACAGAGGTTTCACGTGGAAAGCTGTGAAATGACGAATATACTGGTAATGTTTACAAGTCCGGGTACTTCCGGTGGCTTTTTTACGGTTCTGTGCTTTCAATTATTAAGAGTTCCTATTTACAGAGCTCAGAATTGGTGTCTAAAGCCTTGGAATCACGAGAATAGTTTTTATGTTTACAATTAAGGACGATTGGCTTTGGCGTTTTTTTTTGTGAATCAGTTAAAATGGTGATGGTTTCAGTAAATACTTCTAAGCAAACTGCCTAATTTTGGTAAAACTGATAATACAAAATGAGAGTTCCCAGAAATGATTAAAAACGTGGAAGAAACACTTCAAGTACACATAAACAGATTTTAACTACATTTACTGTCGAATTCAATCAGGGAGGTTTCCAGTGGAAAGCTGTGAAATGACGAAAATACTGGTAATGTTTACAAGTTCGGGTACTTCGGGTGGCGTTTTCACGGGACTGTGCTTTCAATTATTAAGAGTTCATGTTTACAGAGCTCAGAAGTGGTGTGTAAAGCCTTGGAATGACGAGAATAGTGTTTATGTTTACAATTAAGGAGGATTGGTTTCGGCGTTTTTGTGTGTGATTCAGTTAAAATGGTGACGGTTCTAGTAAATACTTCTAAGCAAACTGCCTAATTTTTGTAAAACTGTTAAAATACACAATGAGTGTTCCCAGAAATGATTAAGAACGTGTAATAAACACCTCAAGTACACGTAAATAGATTCTCACTACATTTACTGTCGAATTCAATTACAGAGGTTTCCCGTGTAAAGCTGTGAAATGACGAAAATACTGGTAATGTTTATAAATCCGGGTACTTCGGGTGGCGTTTTCACGGTTCTGTGCTTTCAATTATTAAGAGTTCATGTTTACAGAGCTCAGAGTAGTTGTCTAAAGCCTTGGAATGACGAGAATAGTGTTTATGTTTATAATTTAGGAGGTTTGGCTTTGGCGTGTTTTGTGTGAATCAGTTGAAATGGTGAGGGTTCCGGTAAATACTTCTATGCAAACTGCCTAATTTTGGTAAAACTGTTAAAATACACAATGAGAGTTCCCAGAAATGATTAAGAACGTGTAATAAACACCTCAAGTATACGAAAACAGATTTTAACTACATTTACTGTCGAATTCAATCACAGAGGTTTCCCTTGGAAAGCTGTGAAATGACGAAAATACTGGTAATGTTTACAAGTCCGGGTACTTCCGGTGGCGTTTTTACGGTTCTGTCCTTTCAATTATTAAGAGTTCCTGTTTACAGAGCTCAGAATTGGTGTCTAAAGCCTTGGAATCACGAGAATAGTGTTTATGTTTACAATTAAGGAGGATTGGGTTTGGCGGTTTTTTTTGTGAATCAGTTAAAATGGTGACGGTTCTAGTAATTACTTCTCAGCAAACTGCCTAATTTTGGTAAAACTGTTAAAATACACAATGAGAGTTCCCAGAAATGATTAAGAACGTGTAATAAACACCTCAAGTACACGTAAATAGATTCTTACTACATTTACTGTCGAATTCAATCACAGAGGTTTCCCGTGGAAAGCTGTGAAATGACGAAAATACTGGTAATATTTACAAGTCCGGGTACTTCCGGTGGCGTTTTCACGGGACTGTGCTTTCAATTATTAAGAGTTCATGTTTACAGAGCTCAGAATTGGTGTGTAAAGCCTTGGAATGACGAGAATAGTGTTTATGTTTACAATTAAGGAGGATTGGGTTCGGCGTTTTTGTGTGTGATTCAGTTAAAATGGTGACGGTTCTAGAAAATACTTCTAAGCAAACTGCCTAATTTTGGTAAAACTGTTAAAATACACAATGAGAGTTCCCAGAAATGATTAAGAACGTGTAATAAACACCTCAAGTACACGTAAATAGATTCTTACTACATTTACTGTCGAATTCAATCACAGAGGTTTCCCGTGTAAAGCTGTGAAATGACGAAAATACTGGTAATGTTTACAAGTCCGGGTACTTCCGGTGGCGTTTTCATGGTTCTGTGCTTTCAATTATTAAGAGTTCATGTTTACAGAGCTCAGAAGTGGTGTCTAAAGCCTTGGAATGACGAGAATAGTGTTTATGGTTACAATTAAGGAGGATTGGGTTGGGCGTTTTTTTTTTTTTTTTAGTCAGTTAAAATGGTGACGATTTTAGTAAATACTTCTAAGCAAACTGCCTAATTTTGGTAAAACTGTTAAAATACACAATGAGAGTTCCCAGAAATGATTAAGAACGTGTAATAAACACCTCAAGTACACGTAAATAGATTCTTACTACATATACTGTCGAATTCAATTACAGAGGTTTCCCGTGTAAAGCTGTGAAATGACGAAAATACTGGTAATGTTTATAAATCCGGGTACTTCGGGTGGCGTTTTCACGGGACTGTGCTTTCAATTATTAAGAGTTCATGTTTACAGAGCTCAGAATTGGTGTGTAAAGCCTTGGAATGACGAGAATAGTGTTTATGTTTACAATTAAGGAGGATTGGGTTCGGCGTTTTTGTGTGTGATTCAGTTAAAATGGTGACAGTTCTAGAAAATACTTCTAAGCAAACTGCCTAATTTTGGTAAAACTGTTAAAATACACAATGAGAGTTCCCAGAAATGATTAAGAACGTGTAATAAACACCTCAAGTACACGTAAATAGATTCTTACTACATTTACTGTCGAATTCAATTACAGAGGTTTCCCGTGTAAAGCTGTGAAATGACGAAAATACTGGTAATGTTTACAAGTCCGGGTACTTCCGGTGGCGTTTTCATGGTTCTGTGCTTTCAATTATTAAGAGTTCATGTTTACAGAGCTCAGAAGTGGTGTCTAAAGCCTTGGAATGACGACAATAGTGTTTATGGTTACAATTAAGGAGGATTGGGTTGGGCGTTTTTTTTTTTTTTTTTAGTCAGTTAAAATGGTGACGATTCTAGTAAATACTTCTAAGCAAACTGCCTAATTTTAGTAAAACTGTTAAAATACACAATGAGAGTTCCCAGAAATGATTAAGAACGTGTAATAAACACCTCAAGTACACGTAAATAGATTCTTACTACATATACTGTCGAATTCAATTACAGAGGTTTCCCGTGTAAAGCTGTGAAATGACGAAAATACTGGTAATGTTTATAAATCCGGGTACTTCGGGTGGCGTTTTCATGGTTCTGTGCTTTCAATTATTAAGAGTTCATGTTTACAGAGCTCAGAATTGGTGTGTAAAGCCTTGGAATGACGAGAATAGTGTTTATGTTTACAATTAAGGAGGATTGGGTTCGGCGTTTTTGTGTGTGATTCAGTTAAAATGGTGACGGTTCTAGAAAATACTTCTAAGCAAACTGCCTAATTTTGGTAAAACTGTTAAAATACACAATGAGAGTTCCCAGAAATGATTAAGAACGTGTAATAAACACCTCAAGTACACGTAAATAGATTCTTACTACATTTACTGTCGAATTCAATTACAGAGGTTTCCCGTGTAAAGCTGTGAAATGACGAAAATACTGGTAATGTTTACAAGTCCGGGTACTTCCGGTGGCGTTTTCATGGTTCTGTGCTTTCAATTATTAAGAGTTCATGTTTACAGAGCTCAGAATTGGTGTCTAAAGCCTTGGAATGACGAGAATAGTGTTTATGTTTACAATTTAGGAGGTTTGACTTTGGCGTGTTTTGTGTGAATCACTTAAAATGGTGACGGTTCTAGAAAATACTTCTAAGCAAACTGCCTAATTTTGGTAAAACTGTTAAAATACACAATGAGAGTTCCCAGAAATGATTAAGAACGTGTAATAAACACCTCAAGTACACGTAAATAGATTCTTACTACATATACTGTCGAATTCAATTACAGAGGTTTCCCGTGTAAAGCTGTGAAATGACGAAAATACTGGTAATGTTTATAAATCCGGGTACTTCGGGTGGCGTTTTCACGGGACTGTGCTTTCAATTATTAAGAGTTCATGTTTACAGAGCTCAGAATTGGTGTGTAAAGCCTTGGAATGACGAGAATAGTGTTTATGTTTACAATTAAGGAGGATTGGGTTCGGCGTTTTTGTGTGTGATTCAGTTAAAATGGTGACGGTTCTAGAAAATACTTCTAAGCAAACTGCCTAATTTTGGTAAAACTGTTAAAGTACACAATGAGAGTTCCCAGAAATGATTAAGAACGTGTAATAAACACCTCAAGTACACGTAAATAGATTCTTACTACATTTACTGTCGAATTCAATTACAGAGGTTTCCCGTGGAAAGCTGTGGAATGACGAAAATACTGGTAATGTTTATAAATCCGGGTACTTCGGGTGGCGTTTTCACGGTTCTGTGCTTTCAATTATTAAGAGTTCATGTTTACAGAGCTCAGAGTAGTTGTCTAAAGCCTTGGAATGACGAGAATAGTGTTTATGTTTATAATTTAGGAGGTTTGGCTTTGGCGTGTTTTGTGTGAATCAGTTGAAATGGTGAGGGTTCCGGTAAATACTTCTATGCAAACTGCCTAATTTTGGTAAAACTGTTAAAATACACAATGAGAGTTCCCAGAAATGATTAAGAACGTGTAATAAACACCTCAAGTATACGAAAACAGATTTTAACTACATTTACTGTCGAATTCAATCACAGAGGTTTCCCTTGGAAAGCTGTGAAATGACGAAAATACTGGTAATGTTTACAAGTCCGGGTACTTCCGGTGGCGTTTTTACGGTTCTGTCCTTTCAATTATTAAGAGTTCCTGTTTACAGAGCTCAGAATTGGTGTCTAAAGCCTTGGAATCACGAGAATAGTGTTTATGTTTACAATTAAGGAGGATTGGGTTTGGCGGTTTTTTTTGTGAATCAGTTAAAATGGTGACGGTTCTAGTAATTACTTCTCAGCAAACTGCCTAATTTTGGTAAAACTGTTAAAATACACAATGAGAGTTCCCAGAAATGATTAAGAACGTGTAATAAACACCTCAAGTACACGTAAATAGATTCTTACTACATTTACTGTCGAATTCAATCACAGAGGTTTCCCGTGGAAAGCTGTGAAATGACGAAAATACTGGTAATATTTACAAGTCCGGGTACTTCCGGTGGCGTTTTCACGGGACTGTGCTTTCAATTATTAAGAGTTCATGTTTACAGAGCTCAGAATTGGTGTGTAAAGCCTTGGAATGACGAGAATAGTGTTTATGTTTACAATTAAGGAGGATTGGGTTCGGCGTTTTTGTGTGTGATTCAGTTAAAATGGTGACGGTTCTAGAAAATACTTCTAAGCAAACTGCCTAATTTTGGTAAAACTGTTAAAATACACAATGAGAGTTCCCAGAAATGATTAAGAACGTGTAATAAACACCTCAAGTACACGTAAATAGATTCTTACTACATTTACTGTCGAATTCAATCACAGAGGTTTCCCGTGTAAAGCTGTGAAATGACGAAAATACTGGTAATGTTTACAAGTCCGGGTACTTCCGGTGGCGTTTTCATGGTTCTGTGCTTTCAATTATTAAGAGTTCATGTTTACAGAGCTCAGAAGTGGTGTCTAAAGCCTTGGAATGACGAGAATAGTGTTTATGGTTACAATTAAGGAGGATTGGGTTGGGCGTTTTTTTTTTTTTTTTAGTCAGTTAAAATGGTGACGATTTTAGTAAATACTTCTAAGCAAACTGCCTAATTTTGGTAAAACTGTTAAAATACACAATGAGAGTTCCCAGAAATGATTAAGAACGTGTAATAAACACCTCAAGTACACGTAAATAGATTCTTACTACATATACTGTCGAATTCAATTACAGAGGTTTCCCGTGTAAAGCTGTGAAATGACGAAAATACTGGTAATGTTTATAAATCCGGGTACTTCGGGTGGCGTTTTCACGGGACTGTGCTTTCAATTATTAAGAGTTCATGTTTACAGAGCTCAGAATTGGTGTGTAAAGCCTTGGAATGACGAGAATAGTGTTTATGTTTACAATTAAGGAGGATTGGGTTCGGCGTTTTTGTGTGTGATTCAGTTAAAATGGTGACGGTTCTAGAAAATACTTCTAAGCAAACTGCCTAATTTTGGTAAAACTGTTAAAATACACAATGAGAGTTCCCAGAAATGATTAAGAACGTGTAATAAACACCTCAAGTACACGTAAATAGATTCTTACTACATTTACTGTCGAATTCAATTACAGAGGTTTCCCGTGTAAAGCTGTGAAATGACGAAAATACTGGTAATGTTTACAAGTCCGGGTACTTCCGGTGGCGTTTTCATGGTTCTGTGCTTTCAATTATTAAGAGTTCATGTTTACAGAGCTCAGAAGTGGTGTCTAAAGCCTTGGAATGACGACAATAGTGTTTATGGTTACAATTAAGGAGGATTGGGTTGGGCGTTTTTTTTTTTTTTTTTTTAGTCAGTTAAAATGGTGACGATTCTAGTAAATACTTCTAAGCAAACTGCCTAATTTTAGTAAAACTGTTAAAATACACAATGAGAGTTCCCAGAAATGATTAAGAACGTGTAATAAACACCTCAAGTACACGTAAATAGATTCTTACTACATATACTGTCGAATTCAATTACAGAGGTTTCCCGTGTAAAGCTGTGAAATGACGAAAATACTGGTAATGTTTATAAATCCGGGTACTTCGGGTGGCGTTTTCATGGTTCTGTGCTTTCAATTATTAAGAGTTCATGTTTACAGAGCTCAGAATTGGTGTGTAAAGCCTTGGAATGACGAGAATAGTGTTTATGTTTACAATTAAGGAGGATTGGGTTCGGCGTTTTTGTGTGTGATTCAGTTAAAATGGTGACGGTTCTAGAAAATACTTCTAAGCAAACTGCCTAATTTTGGTAAAACTGTTAAAATACACAATGAGAGTTCCCAGAAATGATTAAGAACGTGTAATAAACACCTCAAGTACACGTAAATAGATTCTTACTACATATACTGTCGAATTCAATTACAGAGGTTTCCCGTGTAAAGCTGTGAAATGACGAAAATACTGGTAATGTTTATAAATCCGGGTACTTCGGGTGGCGTTTTCACGGGACTGTGCTTTCAATTATTAAGAGTTCATGTTTACAGAGCTCAGAATTGGTGTGTAAAGCCTTGGAATGACGAGAATAGTGTTTATGTTTACAAATAAGGAGGATTGGGTTCGGCGTTTTTGTGTGTGATTCAGTTAAAATGGTGACGGTTCTAGAAAATACTTCTAAGCAAACTGCCTAATTTTGGTAAAACTGTTAAAGTACACAATGAGAGTTCCCAGAAATGATTAAGAACGTGTAATAAACACCTCAAGTACACGTAAATAGATTCTTACTACATTTACTGTCGAATTCAATTACAGAGGTTTCCCGTGGAAAGCTGTGGAATGACGAAAATACTGGTAATGTTTACAAGTCCGGGTACTTCCGGTGGCGTTTTCATGGTTCTGTGCTTTCAATTATTAAGAGTTCATGTTTACAGAGCTCAGAATTGGTGTCTAAAGCCTTGGAATGACGAGAATAGTGTTTATGTTTACAATTTAGGAGGTTTGACTTTGGCGTGTTTTGTGTGAATCACTTAAAATGGTGACGGTTCTAGAAAATACTTCTAAGCAAACTGCCTAATTTTGGTAAAACTGTTAAAATACACAATGAGAGTTCCCAGAAATGATTAAGAACGTGTAATAAACACCTCAAGTACACGTAAATAGATTCTTACTACATTTACTGTCGAATTCAATTACAGAGGTTTCCCGTGTAAAGCTGTGGAATGAGGAAAATACTGGTAATGTTTACAAGTCCGGGTACTTCCGGTGGCGTTTTCATGGTTCTGTGCTTTCAATTATTAAGAGTTCATGTTTACAGAGCTCAGAAGTGGTGTCTAAAGCCTTGGAATGACGAGAATAGTGTTTATGGTTACAATTAAGGAGGATTGGGTTCGGCGTTTTGTTTTTTTTTTTTAGTCAGTTAAAATGGTGACGGTTCTAGTAAATACTTCTAAGCAAACTGCCTAATTTTGGTAAAACTGTTAAAATACACAATGAGAGTTCCCAGAAATGATTAAGAACGTGTAATAAACACCTCAAGTACACGTAAATAGATTCTTACTACATTTACTGTCGAATTCAATTACAGAGGTTTCCCGTGTAAAGCTGTGAAATGACGAAAATACTGGTAATGTTTATAAATCCGGGTACTTCGGGTGGCGTTTTCACGGGACTGTGCTTTCAATTATTAAGAGTTCATGTTTACAGAGCTCAGAAGTGGTGTCTAAAGCCTTGGAATGACGAGAATAGTGTTTATGTTTACAATTATGGAGGATTGGGTTCGGCGTTTTTGTGTGTGATTCAGTTAAAATGGTGACGGTTCTAGAAAATACTTCTAAGCAAACTGCCTAATTTTGGTAAAACTGTTAAAATACACAATGAGAGTTCCCAGAAATGATTAAGAACGTGTAATAAACACCTCAAGTACACGTAAATAGATTCTTACTACATTTACTGTCGAATTCAATTACAGAGGTTTCCCGTGTAAAGCTGTGAAATGACGAAAATACTGGTAATGTTTACAAGTCCGGGTACTTCCGGTGGCGTTTTCATGGTTCTGTGCTTTCAATTATTAAGAGTTCATGTTTACAGAGCTCAGAAGTGGTGTCTAAAGCCTTGGAATGACGAGAATAGTGTTTATGGTTACAATTAAGGAGGATTGGGTTGGGCGTTTTTTTTTTTTTTTTAGTCAGTTAAAATGGTGACGATTCTAGTAAATACTTCTAAGCAAACTGCCTAATTTTGGTAAAACTGTTAAAATACACAATGAGAGTTCCCAGAAATGATTAAGAACGTGTAATAAACACCACAAGTACACGTAAATAGATTCTTACTACATATACTGTCGAATTCAATTACAGAGGTTTCCCGTGTAAAGCTGTGAAATGACGAAAATACTGGTAATGTTTATAAATCCGGGTACTTCGGGTGGCGTTTTCACGGGACTGTGCTTTCAATTATTAAGAGTTCATGTTTACAGAGCTCAGAAGTGGTGTCTAAAGCCTTGGAATGACGAGAATAGTGTTTATGTTTACAATTAAGGAGGATTGGGTTCGGCGTTTTTTTTTTTTTTTTTTAGTCAGTTAAAATGGTGACGGTTCTAGTAAATACTTCTAAGCAAACTGCCTAATTTTGGTAAAACTGTTAAAATACACAATGAGAGTTCCCAGAAATGATTAAGAACGTGTAATAAACACCTCAAGTACACGTAAATAGATTCTTACTACATATACTGTCGAATTCAATTACAGAGGTTTCCCGTGTAAAGCTGTGAAATGACGAAAATACTGGTAATGTTTATAAATCCGGGTACTTCGGGTGGCGTTTTCACGGGACTGTGCTTTCAATTATTAAGAGTTCATGTTTACAGAGCTCAGAATTGGTGTGTAAAGCCTTGGAATGACGAGAATAGTGTTTATGTTTACAATTAAGGAGGATTGGGTTCGGCGTTTTTGTGTGTGATTCAGTTAAAATGGTGACGGTTCTAGAAAATACTTCTAAGCAAACTGCATAATTTTGGTAAAACTGTTAAAGTACACAATGAGAGTTCCCAGAAATGATTAAGAACGTGTAATAAACACCTCAAGTACACGTAAATAGATTCTTACTACATTTACTGTCGAATTCAATTACAGAGGTTTCCCGTGTAAAGCTGTGAAATGACGAAAATACTGGTAATGTTTACAAGTCCGGGTACTTCCGGTGGCGTTTTCATGGTTCTGTGCTTTCAATTATTAAGAGTTCATGTTTACAGAGCTCAGAATTGGTGTCTAAAGCCTTGGAATGACGAGAATAGTGTTTATGTTTACAATTTAGGAGGTTTGACTTTGGCGTGTTTTGTGTGAATCACTTAAAATGGTGACGGTTCTAGAAAATACTTCTAAGCAAACTGCCTAATTTTGGTAAAACTGTTAAAATACACAATGAGAGTTCCCAGAAATGATTAAGAACGTGTAATAAACACCTCAAGTACACGTAAATAGATTCTTACTACATTTACTGTCGAATTCAATTACAGAGGTTTCCCGTGTAAAGCTGTGGAATGAGGAAAATACTGGTAATGTTTACAAGTCCGGGTACTTCCGGTGGCGTTTTCATGGTTCTGTGCTTTCAATTATTAGGAGTTCATGTTTACAGAGCTCAGAAGTGGTGTCTAAAGCCTTGGAATGACGAGAATAGTGTTTATGTTTACAATTAAGGAGGATTGGGTTCGGCGTTTTTTTTTTTTTTTAGTCAGTTAAAATGGTGACGGTTCTAGTAAATACTTCTAAGCAAACTGCCTAATTTTGGTAAAACTGTTAAAATACACAATGAGAGTTCCCAGAAATGATTAAGAACGTGTAATAAACACCTCAAGTACACGTAAATAGATTCTTACTACATATACTGTCGAATTCAATTACAGAGGTTTCCCGTGTAAAGCTGTGAAATGACGAAAATACTGGTAATGTTTATAAATCCGGGTACTTCGGGTGGCGTTTTCACGGGACTGTGCTTTCAATTATTAAGAGTTCATGTTTACAGAGCTCAGAATTGGTGTGTAAAGCCTTGGAATGACGAGAATAGTGTTTATGTTTACAATTAAGGAGGATTGGGTTCGGCGTTTTTGTGTGTGATTCAGTTAAAATGGTGACGGTTCTAGAAAATACTTCTAAGCAAACTGCCTAATTTTGGTAAAACTGTTAAAATACACAATGAGAGTTCCCAGAAATGATTAAGAACGTGTAATAAACACCTCAAGTACACGTAAATAGATTCTTACTACATTTACTGTCGAATTCAATTACAGAGGTTTCCCGTGTAAAGCTGTGAAATGACGAAAATACTGGTAATGTTTACAAGTCCGGGTACTTCCGGTGGCGTTTTCATGGTTCTGTGCTTTCAATTATTAAGAGTTCATGTTTACAGAGCTCAGAAGTGGTGTCTAAAGCCTTGGAATGACGACAATAGTGTTTATGGTTACAATTAAGGAGGATTGGGTTGGGCGTTTTTTTTTTTTTTTTTAGTCAGTTAAAATGGTGACGATTCTAGTAAATACTTCTAAGCAAACTGCCTAATTTTAGTAAAACTGTTAAAATACACAATGAGAGTTCCCAGAAATGATTAAGAACGTGTAATAAACACCTCAAGTACACGTAAATAGATTCTTACTACATATACTGTCGAATTCAATTACAGAGGTTTCCCGTGTAAAGCTGTGAAATGACGAAAATACTGGTAATGTTTATAAATCCGGGTACTTCGGGTGGCGTTTTCATGGTTCTGTGCTTTCAATTATTAAGAGTTCATGTTTACAGAGCTCAGAATTGGTGTGTAAAGCCTTGGAATGACGAGAATAGTGTTTATGTTTACAATTAAGGAGGATTGGGTTCGGCGTTTTTGTGTGTGATTCAGTTAAAATGGTGACGGTTCTAGAAAATACTTCTAAGCAAACTGCCTAATTTTGGTAAAACTGTTAAAATACACAATGAGAGTTCCCAGAAATGATTAAGAACGTGTAATAAACACCTCAAGTACACGTAAATAGATTCTTACTACATTTACTGTCGAATTCAATTACAGAGGTTTCCCGTGTAAAGCTGTGAAATGACGAAAATACTGGTAATGTTTACAAGTCCGGGTACTTCCGGTGGCGTTTTCATGGTTCTGTGCTTTCAATTATTAAGAGTTCATGTTTACAGAGCTCAGAATTGGTGTCTAAAGCCTTGGAATGACGAGAATAGTGTTTATGTTTACAATTTAGGAGGTTTGACTTTGGCGTGTTTTGTGTGAATCACTTAAAATGGTGACGGTTCTAGAAAATACTTCTAAGCAAACTGCCTAATTTTGGTAAAACTGTTAAAATACACAATGAGAGTTCCCAGAAATGATTAAGAACGTGTAATAAACACCTCAAGTACACGTAAATAGATTCTTACTACATATACTGTCGAATTCAATTACAGAGGTTTCCCGTGTAAAGCTGTGAAATGACGAAAATACTGGTAATGTTTACAAGTCCGGGTACTTCCGGTGGCGTTTTCACGGGACTGTGCTTTCAATTATTAAGAGTTCATGTTTACAGAGCTCAGAATTGGTGTGTAAAGCCTTGGAATGACGAGAATAGTGTTTATGTTTACAATTAAGGAGGATTGGGTTCGGCGTTTTTGTGTGTGAATCAGTTAAAATGGTGACGGTTCTAGAAAATACTTCTAAGCAAACTGCCTAATTTTGGTAAAACTGTTAAAGTACACAATGAGAGTTCCCAGAAATGATTAAGAACGTGTAATAAACACCTCAAGTACACGTAAATAGATTCTTACTACATTTACTGTCGAATTCAATTACAGAGGTTTCCCGTGTAAAGCTGTGAAATGACGAAAATACTGGTAATGTTTACAAGTCCGGGTACTTCCGGTGGCGTTTTCATGGTTCTGTGCTTTCAATTATTAAGAGTTCATGTTTACAGAGCTCAGAATTGGTGTCTAAAGCCTTGGAATGACGAGAATAGTGTTTATGTTTACAATTTAGGAGGTTTGACTTTGGCGTGTTTTGTGTGAATCACTTAAAATGGTGACGGTTCTAGAAAATACTTCTAAGCAAACTGCCTAATTTTGGTAAAACTGTTAAAATACACAATGAGAGTTCCCAGAAATGATTAAGAACGTGTAATAAACACCTCAAGTACACGTAAATAGATTCTTACTACATTTACTGTCGAATTCAATTACAGAGGTTTCCCGTGTAAAGCTGTGGAATGAGGAAAATACTGGTAATGTTTACAAGTCCGGGTACTTCCGGTGGCGTTTTCATGGTTCTGTGCTTTCAATTATTAAGAGTTCATGTTTACAGAGCTCAGAAGTGGTGTCTAAAGCCTTGGAATGAAGAGAATAGTGTTTATGTTTACAATTAAGGAGGATTGGGTTCGGCGTTTTTTTTTTTTTTTTAGTCAGTTAAAATGGTGACGGTTCTAGTAAATACTTCTAAGCAAACTGCCTAATTTTGGTAAAACTGTTAAAATACACAATGAGAGTTCCCAGAAATGATTAAGAACGTGTAATAAACACCTCAAGTACACGTAAATAGATTCTTACTACATATACTGTCGAATTCAATTACAGAGGTTTCCCGTGTAAAGCTGTGAAATGACGAAAATACTGGTAATGTTTATAAATCCGGGTACTTCGGGTGGCGTTTTCACGGGACTGTGCTTTCAATTATTAAGAGTTCATGTTTACAGAGCTCAGAAGTGGTGTCTAAAGCCTTGGAATGACGAGAATAGTGTTTATGGTTACAATTAAGGAGGATTGGGTTCGGCGTTTTGTTTTTTTTTTTTAGTCAGTTAAAATGGTGACGGTTCTAGTAAATACTTCTAAGCAAACTGCCTAATTTTGGTAAAACTGTTAAAATACACAATGAGAGTTCCCAGAAATGATTAAGAACGTGTAATAAACACCTCAAGTACACGTAAATAGATTCTTACTACATTTACTGTCGAATTCAATTACAGAGGTTTCCCGTGTAAAGCTGTGAAATGACGAAAATACTGGTAATGTTTATAAATCCGGGTACTTCGGGTGGCGTTTTCACGGGACTGTGCTTTCAATTATTAAGAGTTCATGTTTACAGAGCTCAGAAGTGGTGTCTAAAGCCTTGGAATGACGAGAATAGTGTTTATGTTTACAATTATGGAGGATTGGGTTCGGCGTTTTTGTGTGTGATTCAGTTAAAATGGTGACGGTTCTAGAAAATACTTCTAAGCAAACTGCCTAATTTTGGTAAAACTGTTAAAATACACAATGAGAGTTCCCAGAAATGATTAAGAACGTGTAATAAACACCTCAAGTACACGTAAATAGATTCTTACTACATTTACTGTCGAATTCAATTACAGAGGTTTCCCGTGTAAAGCTGTGAAATGACGAAAATACTGGTAATGTTTACAAGTCCGGGTACTTCCGTTGGCGTTTTCATGGTTCTGTGCTTTCAATTATTAAGAGTTCATGTTTACAGAGCTCAGAAGTGGTGTCTAAAGCCTTGGAATGACGAGAATAGTGTTTATGGTTACAATTAAGGAGGATTGGGTTGGGCGTTTTTTTTTTTTTTTTAGTCAGTTAAAATGGTGACGATTCTAGTAAATACTTCTAAGCAAACTGCCTAATTTTGGTAAAACTGTTAAAATACACAATGAGAGTTCCCAGAAATGATTAAGAACGTGTAATAAACACCACAAGTACACGTAAATAGATTCTTACTACATATACTGTCGAATTCAATTACAGAGGTTTCCCGTGTAAAGCTGTGAAATGACGAAAATACTGGTAATGTTTATAAATCCGGGTACTTCGGGTGGCGTTTTCACGGGACTGTGCTTTCAATTATTAAGAGTTCATGTTTACAGAGCTCAGAAGTGGTGTCTAAAGCCTTGGAATGACGAGAATAGTGTTTATGTTTACAATTAAGGAGGATTGGGTTCGGCGTTTTTTTTTTTTTTTTTTTAGTCAGTTAAAATGGTGACGGTTCTAGTAAATACTTCTAAGCAAACTGCCTAATTTTGGTAAAACTGTTAAAATACACAATGAGAGTTCCCAGAAATGATTAAGAACGTGTAATAAACACCTCAAGTACACGTAAATAGATTCTTACTACATATACTGTCGAATTCAATTACAGAGGTTTCCCGTGTAAAGCTGTGAAATGACGAAAATACTGGTAATGTTTATAAATCCGGGTACTTCGGGTGGCGTTTTCACGGGACTGTGCTTTCAATTATTAAGAGTTCATGTTTACAGAGCTCAGAATTGGTGTGTAAAGCCTTGGAATGACGAGAATAGTGTTTATGTTTACAATTAAGGAGGATTGGGTTCGGCGTTTTTGTGTGTGATTCAGTTAAAATGGTGACGGTTCTAGAAAATACTTCTAAGCAAACTGCCTAATTTTGGTAAAACTGTTAAAATACACAATGAGAGTTCCCAGAAATGATTAAGAACGTGTAATAAACACCTCAAGTACACGTAAATAGATTCTTACTACATTTACTGTCGAATTCAATTACAGAGGTTTCCCGTGTAAAGCTGTGAAATGACGAAAATACTGGTAATGTTTACAAGTCCGGGTACTTCCGGTGGCGTTTTCATGGTTCTGTGCTTTCAATTATTAAGAGTTCATGTTTACAGAGCTCAGAATTGGTGTCTAAAGCCTTGGAATGGCGAGAATAGTGTTTATGTTTACAATTTAGGAGGTTTGGCTTTGGCGTGTTTTGTGTGAATCAGTTAAAATGGTGACGGTTCTAGAAAATACTTCTAAGCAAACTGCCTAATTTTGGTAAAACTGTTAAAATACACAATGAGAGTTCCCAGAAATGATTAAGAACGTGTAATAAACACCTCAAGTACACGTAAATAGATTCTTACTACATTTACTGTCGAATTCAATTACAGAGGTTTCCCGTGTAAAGCTGTGGAATGACGAAAATACTGGTAATGTTTACAAGTCCGGGTACTTCCGGTGGCGTTTTCATGGTTCTGTGCTTTCAATTATTAAGAGTTCATGTTTACAGAGCTCAGAATTGGTGTGTAAAGCCTTGGAATGACGAGAATAGTGTTTATGTTTACAATTAAGGAGGATTGGGTTCGGCGTTTTTGTGTGTGATTCAGTTAAAATGGTGACGGTTCTAGAAAATACTTCTAAGCAAACTGCCTAATTTTGGTAAAACTGTTAAAATACACAATGAGAGTTCCCAGAAATGATTAAGAACGTGTAATAAACACCTCAAGTACACGTAAATAGATTCTTACTACATTTACTGTGGAATTCAATTACAGAGTTTTCCCGGGTAAAGCTGTGAAATGACGAAAATACTGGTAATGTTTACAAGTCCGGGTACTTCCGGTGGCGTTTTCATGGTTCTGTGCTTTCAATTATTAAGAGTTCATGTTTACAGAGCTCAGAATTGGTGTCTAAAGCCTTGGAATGACGAGAATAGTGTTTATGTTTACAATTTAGGAGGTTTGGCTTTGGCGTGTTTTGTGTGAATCACTTAAAATGGTGACGGTTCTAGAAAATACTTCTAAGCAAACTGCCTAATTTTGGTAAAACTGTTAAAATACACAATGAGAGTTCCCAGAAATGATTAAGAACGTGTAATAAACACCTCAAGTACACGTAAATAGATTCTTACTACATTTACTGTCGAATTCAATTACAGAGGTTTCCCGTGTAAAGCTGTGGAATGACGAAAATACTGGTAATGTTTACAAGTCCGGGTACTTCCGGTGGCGTTTTCATGGTTTTGTGCTTTCAATTATTAAGAGTTCATGTTTACAGAGCTCAGAAGTGGTGTCTAAAGCCTTGGAATGACGAGAATAGTGTTTATGGTTACAATTAAGGAGGATTGGGTTGGGCGTTTTTTTTTTTTTTTTAGTCAGTTAAAATGGTGACGATTCTAGTAAATACTTCTAAGCAAACTGCCTAATTTTGGTAAAACTGTTAAAATACACAATGAGAGTTCCCAGAAATGATTAAGAACGTGTAATAAACACCTCAAGTACACGTAAATAGATTCTTACTACATATACTGTCGAATTCAATTACAGAGGTTTCCCGTGTAAAGCTGTGAAATGACGAAAATACTGGTAATGTTTATAAATCCGGGTACTTCGGGTGGCGTTTTCACGGGACTGTGCTTTCAATTATTAAGAGTTCATGTTTACAGAGCTCAGAAGTGGTGTCTAAAGCCTTGGAATGACGAGAATAGTGTTTATGTTTACAATTAAGGAGGATTGGGTTCGGCGTTTTTTTTTTTTTTTTTTAGTCAGTTAAAATGGTGACGGTTCTAGTAAATACTTCTAAGCAAACTGCCTAATTTTGGTAAAACTGTTAAAATACACAATGAGAGTTCCCAGAAATGATTAAGAACGTGTAATAAACACCTCAAGTTCACGTAAATAGATTCTTACTACATATACTGTCGAATTCAATTACAGAGGTTTCCCGTGGAAAGCTGTGAAATGACGAAAATACTGGTAATGTTTATAAATCCGGGTACTTCGGGTGGCGTTTTCACGGGACTGTGCTTTCAATTATTAAGAGTTCATGTTTACAGAGCTCAGAATTGGTGTGTAAAGCCTTGGAATGACGAGAATAGTGTTTATGTTTACAATTAAGGAGGATTGGGTTCGGCGTTTTTGTGTGTGATTCAGTTAAAATGGTGACGGTTCTAGAAAATACTTCTAAGCAAACTGCCTAATTTTGGTAAAACTGTTAAAATACACAATGAGAGTTCCCAGAAATGATTAAGAACGTGTAATAAACACCTCAAGTACACGTAAATAGATTCTTACTACATTTACTGTCGAATTCAATTACAGAGGTTTCCCGTGTAAAGCTGTGAAATGACGAAAATACTGGTAATGTTTACAAGTCCGGGTACTTCCGGTGGCGTTTTCATGGTTCTGTGCTTTCAATTATTAAGAGTTCATGTTTACAGAGCTCAGAATTGGTGTCTAAAGCCTTGGAATGGCGAGAATAGTGTTTATGTTTACAATTTAGGAGGTTTGGCTTTGGCGTGTTTTGTGTGAATCAGTTAAAATGGTGACGGTTCTAGAAAATACTTCTAAGCAAACTGCCTAATTTTGGTAAAACTGTTAAAATACACAATGAGAGTTCCCAGAAATGATTAAGAACGTGTAATAAACACCTCAAGTACACGTAAATAGATTCTTACTACATTTACTGTCGAATTCAATTACAGAGGTTTCCCGTGTAAAGCTGTGGAATGACGAAAATACTGGTAATGTTTACAAGTCCGGGTACTTCCGGTGGCGTTTTCATGGTTCTGTGCTTTCAATTATTAAGAGTTCATGTTTACAGAGCTCAGAATTGGTGTGTAAAGCCTTGGAATGACGAGAATAGTGTTTATGTTTACAATTAAGGAGGATTGGGTTCGGCGTTTTTGTGTGTGATTCAGTTAAAATGGTGACGGTTCTAGAAAATACTTCTAAGCAAACTGCCTAATTTTGGTAAAACTGTTAAAATACACAATGAGAGTTCCCAGAAATGATTAAGAACGTGTAATAAACACCTCAAGTACACGTAAATAGATTCTTACTACATTTACTGTCGAATTCAATTACAGAGGTTTCCCGTGTAAAGCTGTGAAATGACGAAAATACTGGTAATGTTTACAAGTCCGGGTACTTCCGGTGGCGTTTTCATGGTTCTGTGCTTTCAATTATTAAGAGTTCATGTTTACAGAGCTCAGAATTGGTGTCTAAAGCCTTGGAATGACGAGAATAGTGTTTATGTTTACAATTTAGGAGGTTTGGCTTTGGCGTGTTTTGTGTGAATCACTTAAAATGGTGACGGTTCTAGAAAATACTTCTAAGCAAACTGCCTAATTTTGGTAAAACTGTTAAAATACACAATGAGAGTTCCCAGAAATGATTAAGAACGTGTAATAAACACCTCAAGTACACGTAAATAGATTCTTACTACATTTACTGTCGAATTCAATTACAGAGGTTTCCCGTGTAAAGCTGTGGAATGACGAAAATACTGGTAATGTTTACAAGTCCGGGTACTTCCGGTGGCGTTTTCATGGTTTTGTGCTTTCAATTATTAAGAGTTCATGTTTACAGAGCTCAGAAGTGGTGTCTAAAGCCTTGGAATGACGAGAATAGTGTTTATGTTTACAATTAAGGAGGATTGGGTTCGGCGTTTTTTTTTTTTTTTTTAGTCAGTTAAAATGGTGACGGTTCTAGTAAATACTTCTAAGCAAACTGCCTAATTTTGGTAAAACTGTTAAAATACACAATGAGAGTTCCCAGAAATGATTAAGAACGTGTAATAAACACCTCAAGTACACGTAAATAGATTCTTACTACATATACTGTCGAATTCAATTACAGAGGTTTCCCGTGTAAAGCTGTGAAATGACGAAAATACTGGTAATGTTTATAAATCCGGGTACTTCGGGTGGCGTTTTCACGGGACTGTGCTTTCAATTATTAAGAGTTCATGTTTACAGAGCTCAGAAGTGGTGTCTAAAGCCTTGGAATGACGAGAATAGTGTTTATGTTTACAATTAAGGAGGATTGGTTTCGGCGTTTTTTTTTTTTTTTTTTAGTCAGTTAAAATGGTGACGGTTCTAGTAAATACTTCTAAGCAAACTGCCTAATTTTGGTAAAACTGTTAAAATACACAATGAGAGTTCCCAGAAATGATTAAGAACGTGTAATAAACACCTCAAGTTCACGTAAATAGATTCTTACTACATATACTGTCGAATTCAATTACAGAGGTTTCCCGTGTAAAGCTGTGAAATGACGAAAATACTGGTAATGTTTATAAATCCGGGTACTTCGGGTGGCGTTTTCACGGGACTGTGCTTTCAATTATTAAGAGTTCATGTTTACAGAGCTCAGAATTGGTGTGTAAAGCCTTGGAATGACGAGAATAGTGTTTATGTTTACAATTAAGGAGGATTGGGTTCGGCGTTTTTGTGTGTGATTCAGTTAAAATGGTGACGGTTCTAGAAAATACTTCTAAGCAAACTGCCTAATTTTGGTAAAACTGTTAAAATACACAATGAGAGTTCCCAGAAATGATTAAGAACGTGTAATAAACACCTCAAGTACACGTAAATAGATTCTTACTACATTTACTGTCGAATTCAATTACAGAGGTTTCCCGTGTAAAGCTGTGGAATGACGAAAATACTGGTAATGTTTACAAGTCCGGGTACTTCCGGTGGCGTTTTCATGGTTTTGTGCTTTCAATTATTAAGAGTTCATGTTTACAGAGCTCAGAAGTGGTGTCTAAAGCCTTGGAATGACGAGAATAGTGTTTATGTTTACAATTAAGGAGGATTGGGTTCGGCGTTTTTTTTTTTTTTTTTAGTCAGTTAAAATGGTGACGGTTCTAGTAAATACTTCTAAGCAAACTGCCTAATTTTGGTAAAACTGTTAAAATACACAATGAGAGTTCCCAGAAATGATTAAGAACGTGTAATAAACACCTCAAGTACACGTAAATAGATTCTTACTACATATACTGTCGAATTCAATTACAGAGGTTTCCCGTGTAAAGCTGTGAAATGACGAAAATACTGGTAATGTTTATAAATCCGGGTACTTCGGGTGGCGTTTTCACGGGACTGTGCTTACAATTATTAAGAGTTCATGTTTACAGAGCTCAGAAGTGGTGTCTAAAGCCTTGGAATGACGAGAATAGTGTTTATGGTTACAATTAAGGAGGATTGAGTTCGGCGTTTTGTTTTTTTTTTTTAGTCAGTTAAAATGGTGACGGTTCTAGTAAATACTTCTAAGCAAACTGCCTAATTTTGGTAAAACTGTTAAAATACACAATGAGAGTTCCCAGAAATGATTAAGAACGTGTAATAAACACCTCAAGTACACGTAAATAGATTCTTACTACATTTACTGTCGAATTCAATTACAGAGGTTTCCCGTGTAAAGCTGTGAAATGACGAAAATACTGGTAATGTTTATAAATCCGGGTACTTCGGGTGGCGTTTTCACGGGACTGTGCTTTCAATTATTAAGAGTTCATGTTTACAGAGCTCAGAATTGGTGTGTAAAGCCTTGGAATGACGAGAATAGTGTTTATGTTTACAATTAAGGAGGATTGGGTTCGGCGTTTTTGTGTGTGATTCAGTTAAAATGGTGACGGTTCTAGAAAATACTTCTAAGCAAACTGCCTAATTTTGGTAAAACTGTTAAAATACACAATGAGAGTTCCCAGAAATGATTAAGAACGTGTAATAAACACCTCAAGTACACGTAAATAGATTCTTACTACATTTACTGTCGAATTCAATTACAGAGTTTTCCCGTGTAAAGCTGTGAAATGACGAAAATACTGGTAATGTTTACAAGTCCGGGTACTTCCGGTGGCGTTTTCATGGTTCTGTGCTTTCAATTATTAAGAGTTCATGTTTACAGAGCTCAGAATTGGTGTCTAAAGCCTTGGAATGGCGAGAATAGTGTTTATGTTTACAATTTAGGAGGTTTGGCTTTGGCGTGTTTTGTGTGAATCAGTTAAAATGGTGACGGTTCTAGAAAATACTTCTAAGCAAACTGCCTAATTTTGGTAAAACTGTTAAAATACACAATGAGAGTTCCCAGAAATGATTAAGAACGTGTAATAAACACCTCAAGTACACGTAAATAGATTCTTACTACATTTACTGTCGAATTCAATTACAGAGGTTTCCCGTGTAAAGCTGTGGAATGACGAAAATACTGGTAATGTTTACAAGTCCGGGTACTTCCGGTGGCGTTTTCATGGTTCTGTGCTTTCAATTATTAAGAGTTTATGTTTACAGAGCTCAGAATTGGTGTGTAAAGCCTTGGAATGACGAGAATAGTGTTTATGTTTACAATTAAGGAGGATTGGGTTCGGCGTTTTTGTGTGTGATTCAGTTAAAATGGTGACGGTTCTAGAAAATACTTCTAAGCAAACTGCCTAATTTTGGTAAAACTGTTAAAATACACAATGAGAGTTCCCAGAAATGATTAAGAACGTGTAATAAACACCTCAAGTACACGTAAATAGATTCTTACTACATTTACTGTCGAATTCAATTACAGAGGTTTCCCGTGTAAAGCTGTGGAATGACGAAAATACTGGTAATGTTTACAAGTCCGGGTACTTCCGGTGGCGTTTTCATGGTTTTGTGCTTTCAATTATTAAGAGTTCATGTTTACAGAGCTCAGAAGTGGTGTCTAAAGCCTTGGAATGACGAGAATAGTGTTTATGTTTACAATTAAGGAGGATTGGGTTCGGCGTTTTTTTTTTTTTTTTTAGTCAGTTAAAATGGTGACGGTTCTAGTAAATACTTCTAAGCAAACTGCCTAATTTTGGTAAAACTGTTAAAATACACAATGAGAGTTCCCAGAAATGATTAAGAACGTGTAATAAACACCTCAAGTACACGTAAATAGATTCTTACTACATATACTGTCGAATTCAATTACAGAGGTTTCCCGTGTAAAGCTGTGAAATGACGAAAATACTGGTAATGTTTATAAATCCGGGTACTTCGGGTGGCGTTTTCACGGGACTGTGCTTACAATTATTAAGAGTTCATGTTTACAGAGCTCAGAAGTGGTGTCTAAAGCCTTGGAATGACGAGAATAGTGTTTATGGTTACAATTAAGGAGGATTGAGTTCGGCGTTTTGTTTTTTTTTTTTAGTCAGTTAAAATGGTGACGGTTCTAGTAAATACTTCTAAGCAAACTGCCTAATTTTGGTAAAACTGTTAAAATACACAATGAGAGTTCCCAGAAATGATTAAGAACGTGTAATAAACACCTCAAGTACACGTAAATAGATTCTTACTACATTTACTGTCGAATTCAATTACAGAGGTTTCCCGTGTAAAGCTGTGAAAGTACGAAAATACTGGTAATGTTTATAAATCCGGGTACTTCGGGTGGCGTTTTCACGGGACTGTGCTTTCAATTATTAAGAGTTCATGTTTACAGAGCTCAGAATTGGTGTGTAAAGCCTTGGAATGACGAGAATAGTGTTTATGTTTACAATTAAGGAGGATTGGGTTCGGCGTTTTTGTGTGTGATTCAGTTAAAATGGTGACGGTTCTAGAAAATACTTCTAAGCAAACTGCCTAATTTTGGTAAAACTGTTAAAATACACAATGAGAGTTCCCAGAAATGATTAAGAACGTGTAATAAACACCTCAAGTACACGTAAATAGATTCTTACTACATTTACTGTCGAATTCAATTACAGAGGTTTCCCGTGTAAAGCTGTGAAATGACGAAAATACTGGTAATGTTTACAAGTCCGGGTACTTCCGGTGGCGTTTTCATGGTTCTGTGCTTTCAATTATTAAGAGTTCATGTTTCCAGAGCTCAGAATTGGTGTCTAAAGCCTTGGAATGGCGAGAATAGTGTTTATGTTTACAATTTAGGAGGTTTGGCTTTGGCGTGTTTTGTGTGAATCAGTTAAAATGGTGACGGTTCTAGAAAATACTTCTAAGCAAACTGCCTAATTTTGGTAAAACTGTTAAAATACACAATGAGAGTTCCCAGAAATGATTAAGAACGTGTAATAAACACCTCAAGTACACGTAAATAGATTCTTACTACATTTACTGTCGAATTCAATTACAGAGGTTTCCCGTGGAAAGCTGTGGAATGACGAAAATACTGGTAATGTTTACAAGTCCGGGTACTTCCGGTGGCGTTTTCATGGTTCTGTGCTTTCAATTATTAAGAGTTCATGTTTACAGAGCTCAGAAGTGGTGTCTAAAGCCTTGGAATGACGAGAATAGTGTTTATGTTTACAATTAAGGAGGATTGGGTTCGGCGTTTTTTTTTTTTTTTTTTAGTCAGTTAAAATGGTGACGATTCTAGTAAATACTTCTAAGCAAACTGCCTAATTTTGGTAAAACTGTTAAAATACACAATGAGAGTTCCCAGAAATGATTAAGAACGTGTAATAAACACCTCAAGTACACGTAAATAGATTCTTACTACATATACTGTCGAATTCAATTACAGAGGTTTCCTGTGTAAAGCTGTGAAATGACGAAAATACTGGTAATGTTTATAAATCCGGGTACTTCGGGTGGCGTTTTCACGGGACTGTGCTTTCAATTATTAAGAGTTCATGTTTACAGAGCTCAGAATTGGTGTGTAAAGCCTTGGAATGACGAGAATAGTGTTTATGTTTACAATTAAGGAGGATTGGGTTCGGCGTTTTTGTGTGTGATTCAGTTAAAATGGTGACGGTTCTAGAAAATACTTCTAAGCAAACTGCCTAATTTTGGTAAAACTGTTAAAATACACAATGAGAGTTCCCAGAAATGATTAAGAACGTGTAATAAACACCTCAAGTACACGTAAATAGATTCTTACTACATTTACTGTCGAATTCAATTACAGAGGTTTCCCGTGTAAAGCTGTGGAATGACGAAAATACTGGTAATGTTTACAAGTCCGGGTACTTCGGGTGGCGTTTTCACGGGACTGTGCTTTATATTATTAAGAGTTCATGTTTACAGAGCTCAGAAGTGGTGTCTAAAGCCTTGGAATGACGAGAATAGTGTTTATGTTTACAATTAAGGAGGATTGGGTTCGGCGTTTTTTTTTTTTTTTTTAGTCAGTTAAAATGGTGACGGTTCTAGTAAATACATCTAAGCAAACTGCCTAATTTTGATAAAACTGTTAAAATACACAATGAGAGTTCCCAGAAATGATTAAGAACGTGTAATAAACACCTCAAGTACACATAAATAGATTCTTACTACATATACTGTCGAATTCAATTACAGAGGTTTCCTGTGTAAAGCTGTGAAATGACGAAAATACTGGTAATGTTTATAAATCCGGGTACTTCGGGTGGCGTTTTCACGGGACTGTGCTTTCAATTATTAAGAGTTCATGTTTACAGAGCTCAGAATTGGTGTGTAAAGCCTTGGAATGACGAGAATAGTGTTTATGTTTACAATTAAGGAGGATTGGGTTCGGCGTTTTTGTGTGTGATTCAGTTAAAATGGTGACGGTTCTATAAAATACTTCTAAGCAAACTGCCTAATTTTGGTAAAACTGTTAAAATACACAATGAGAGTTCCCAGAAATGATTAAGAACGTGTAATAAACACCTCAAGTACACGTAAATAGATTCTTACTACATTTACTGTCGAATTCAATTACAGAGGTTTCCCGTGTAAAGCTGTGGAATGACGAAAATATTGGTAATGTTTACAAGTCCGGGTACTTCCGGTGGCGTTTTCATGGTTTTGTGCTTTCAATTATTAAGAGTTCATGTTTACAGAGCTCAGAAGTGGTGTCTAAAGCCTTGGAATGACGAGAATAGTGTTTATGTTTACAATTAAGGAGGATTGGGTTCGGCGTTTTTTTTTTTTTTTTTTAGTCAGTTAAAATGGTGACGGTTCTAGTAAATACTTCTAAGCAAACTGCCTAATTTTGGTAAAACTGTTAAAATACACAATGAGAGTTCCCAGAAATGATTAAGAACGTGTAATAAACACCTCAAGTACACGTAAATAGATTCTTACTACATATACTGTCGAATTCAATTACAGAGGTTTCCCGTGTAAAGCTGTGAAATGACGAAAATACTGGTAATGTTTATAAATCCGGGTACTTCGGGTGGCGTTTTCACGGGACTGTGCTTTCAATTATTAAGAGTTCATGTTTACAGAGCTCAGAAGTGGTGTCTAAAGCCTTGGAATGACGAGAATAGTGTTTATGGTTACAATTAAGGAGGATTGGGTTCGGCGTTTTGTTTTTTTTTTTTAGTCAGTTAAAATGGTGACGGTTCTAGTAAATACTTCTAAGCAAACTGCCTAATTTTGGTAAAACTGTTAAAATACACAATGAGAGTTCCCAGAAATGATTAAGAACGTGTAATAAACACCTCAAGTACACGTAAATAGATTCTTACTACATATACTGTCGAATTCAATTACAGAGGTTTCCCGTGTAAAGCTGTGAAATGACGAAAATACTGGTAATGTTTATAAATCCGGGTACTTCCGGTGGCGTTTTCATGGTTCTGTGCTTTCAATTATTAAGAGTTAATGTTTACAGAGCTCAGAAGTGGTGTCTAAAGCCTTGGAATGACGAGAATAGTGTTTATGTTTACAATTAAGGAGGATTGGGTTCGGCGTTTTGTGTGTGATTCAGTTAAAATGGTGACGGTTCTAGAAAATACTTCTAAGCAATCTGCCTAATTTTGGTAAAACTGTTAAAATACACAATGAGAGTTCCCAGAAATGATTAAGAACGTGTAATAAACACCTCAAGTACACGTAAATAGATTCTTACTACATTTACTGTCGAATTCAATTACAGAGGTTTCCCGTGTAAAGCTGTGAAATGACGAAAATACTGGTAATGTTTACAAGTCGGGTACTTCCGGTGGCGTTTTCATGGTTCTGTGCTTTCAATTATTAAGAGTTCATGTTTACAGAGCTCAGAATTGGTGTCTAAAGCCTTGGAATGGCGAGAATAGTGTTTATGTTTACAATTTAGGAGGTTTGGCTTTGGCGTGTTTTGTGTGAATCAGTTAAAATGGTGACGGTTCTAGAAAATACTTCTAAGCAAACTGCCTAATTTTGGTAAAACTGTTAAAATACACAATGAGAGTTCCCAGAAATGATTAAGAACGTGTAATAAACACCTCAAGTACACGTAAATAGATTCTTACTACATTTACTGTCGAATTCAATTACAGAGGTTTCCCGTGTAAAGCTGTGGAATGACGAAAATACTGGTAATGTTTACAAGTCCGGGTACTTCCGGTGGCGTTTTCATGGTTCTGTGCTTTCAATTATTAAGAGTTCATGTTTACAGAGCTCAGAAGTGGTGTCTAAAGCCTTGGAATGACGAGAATAGTGTTTATGTTTACAATTAAGGAGGATTGGGTTCGGCGTTTTTTTTTTTTTTTTTAGTCAGTTAAAATGGTGACGGTTCTAGTAAATACTTCTAAGCAAACTGCCTAATTTTGGTAAAACTGTTAAAATACACAATGAGAGTTCCCAGAAATGATTAAGAACGTGTAATAAACACCTCAAGTACACGTAAATAGATTCTTACTACATATACTGTCGAATTCAATTACAGAGGTTTCCCGTGTAAAGCTGTGAAATGACGAAAATACTCTTAATGTTTATAAATCCGGGTACTTCGGGTGGCGTTTTCACGGGACTGTGCTTTCAATTATTAAGAGTTCATGTTTACAGAGCTCAGAATTGGTGTGTAAAGCCTTGGAATGACGAGAATAGTGTTTATGTTTACAATTAAGGAGGATTGGGTTCGGCGTTTTTGTGTGTGATTCAGTTAAAATGGTGACGGTTCTAGAAAATACTTCTAAGCAAACTGCCTAATTTTGGTAAAACTGTTAAAATACACAATGAGAGTTCCCAGAAATGATTAAGAACGTGTAATAAACACCTCAAGTACACGTAAATAGATTCTTACTACATTTACTGTCGAATTCAATTACAGAGGTTTCCCGTGTAAAGCTGTGGAATGATGAAAATACTGGTAATGTTTACAAGTCCGGGTACTTCCGGTGGCGTTTTCATGGTTCTGTGCTTTCAATTATTAAGAGTTCATGTTTACAGAGCTCAGAAGTGGTGTCTAAAGCCTTGGAATGACGAGAATAGTGTTTATGTTTACAATTAAGGAGGATTGGGTTCGGCGTTTTTGTGTGTGATTCAGTTAAAATGGTGACGGTTCTAGTAAATACTTCTAAGCAAACTGCCTAATTTTGGTAAAACTGTTAAAATACACAATGAGAGTTCCCAGAAATGATTAAGAACGTGTAATAAACACCTCAAGTACACGTAAATAGATTCTTACTACATATACTGTCGAATTCAATTACAGAGGTTTCCCGTGTAAAGCTGTGAAATGACGAAAATACTGGTAATGTTTATAAATCCGGGTACTTCGGGTGGCGTTTTCACGGGACTGTGCTTTCAATTATTAAGAGTTCATGTTTACAGAGCTCAGAATTGGTGTGTAAAGCCTTGGAATGACGAGAATAGTGTTTGTTTACAATTAAGGAGGATTGGGTTCGGCGTTTTTGTGTGTGATTCAGTTAAAATGGTGACGGTTCTAGAAAATACTTCTAAGCAAACTGCCTAATTTTGGTAAAACTGTTAAAATACACAATGAGAGTTCCCAGAAATGATTAAGAACGTGTAATAAACACCTCAAGTACACGTAAATAGATTCTTACTACATTTACTGTCGAATTCAATTACAGAGGTTTCCCGTGTAAAGCTGTGAAATGACGAAAATACTGGTAATGTTTACAAGTCCGGGTACTTCCGGTGGCGTTTTCATGGTTCTGTGCTTTCAATTATTAAGAGTTCATGTTTACAGAGCTCAGAATTGGTGTCTAAAGCCTTGGAATGGCGAGAATAGTGTTTATGTTTACAATTTAGGAGGTTTGGCTTTGGCGTGTTTTGTGTGAATCAGTTAAAATGGTGACGGTTTTAGAAAATACTTCTAAGCAAACTGCCTAATTTTGGTAAAACTGTTAAAATACACAATGAGAGTTCCCAGAAATGATTAAGAACGTGTAATAAACACCTCAAGTACACGTAAATAGATTCTTACTACATTTACTGTCGAATTCAATTACAAAGGTTTCCCGTGTAAAGCTGTGAAATGACGAAAATACTGGTAATGTTTACAAGTCCGGGTACTTCCGGTGGCGTTTTCATGGTTCTGTGCTTTCAATTATTAAGAGTTCATGTTTACAGAGCTCAGAAGTGGTGTCTAAAGCCTTGGAATGACGAGAATAGTGTTTATGTTTACAATTAAGGAGGATTGGGTTCGGCGTTTTTTTTTTTTTTTAGTCAGTTAAAATGGTGACGGTTCTAGAAAATACTTCTAAGCAAACTGCCTAATTTTGGTAAAACTGTTAAAATACACAATGAGAGTTCCCAGAAATGATTAAGAACGTGTAATAAACACCTCAAGTACTCGTAAATAAATTCTTACTACATTTACTGTCGAATTCAATCACAGAGGTTTCCCGTGGAAAGCTGTGGAATGAGGAAAATACTGGTAATGTTTACAAGTCCGGGTACTTCCGGTGGCGTTTTCATGGTTCTGTGCTTTCAATTATTAAGAGTTCATGTTTACAGAGCTCAGAAGTGGTGTCTAAAGCCTTGGAATGACGAGAATAGTGTTTATGTTTACAATTAAGGAGGATTGGGTTCGGCGTTTTTTTTTTTTTTTTTAGTCAGTTAAAATGGTGACGGTTCTAGTAAATACTTCTAAGCAAACTGCCTAATTTTGGTAAAACTGTTAAAATACACAATGAGAGTTCCCAGAAATGATTAAGAACGTGTAATAAACACCTCAAGTACACGTAAATAGATTCTTACTACATATACTGTCGAATTCAATTACAGAGGTTTCCCGTGTAAAGCTGTGAAATGACGAAAATACTGGTAATGTTTATAAATCCGGGTACTTCGGGTGGCGTTTTCACGGGACTGTGCTTTCAATTATTAAGAGTTCATGTTTACAGAGCTCAGAATTGGTGTGTAAAGCCTTGGAATGACGAGAATAGTGTTTATGTTTACAATTAAGGAGGATTGGGTTCGGCGTTTTTGTGTGTGATTCAGTTAAAATGGTGACGGTTCTAGAAAATACTTCTAAGCAAACTGCCTAATTTTGGTAAAACTGTTAAAATACACAATGAGAGTTCCCAGAAATGATTAAGAACGTGTAATAAACACCTCAAGTACACGTAAATAGATTCTTACTACATTTACTGTCGAATTCAATTACAGAGGTTTCCCGTGTAAAGCTGTGAAATGACGAAAATACTGGTAATGTTTACAAGTCCGGGTACTTCCGGTGGCGTTTTCATGGTTCTGTGCTTTCAATTATTAAGAGTTCATGTTTACAGAGCTCAGAAGTGGTGTCTAAAGCCTTGGAATGACGACAATAGTGTTTATGGTTACAATTAAGGAGGATTGGGTTGGGCGTTTTTTTTTTTTTTTTTTAGTCAGTTAAAATGGTGACGATTCTAGTAAATACTTCTAAGCAAACTGCCTAATTTTGGTAAAACTGTTAAAATACACAATGAGAGTTCCCAGAAATGATTAAGAACGTGTAATAAACACCTCAAGTACACGTAAATAGATTCTTACTACATATACTGTCGAATTCAATTACAGAGGTTTCCCGTGTAAAGCTGTGAAATGACGAAAATACTGGTAATGTTTATATATCCGGGTACTTCCGGTGGCGTTTTCATGGTTCTGTGCTTTCAATTATTAAGAGTTAATGTTTACAGAGCTCAGAAGTGGTGTCTAAAGCCTTGGAATGACGAGAATAGTGTTTATGTTTACAATTAAGGAGGATTGGTTTCGGCGTTTTGTGTGTGATTCAGTTAAAATGGTGACGGTTCTAGAAAATACTTCTAAGCAAACTGCCTAATTTTGGTAAAACTGTTAAAATACACAATGAGAGTTCCCAGAAATGATTAAGAACGTGTAATAAACACCTCAAGTACACGTAAATAGATTCTTACTACATTTACTGTCGAATTCAATTACAGAGGTTTCCCGTGTAAAGCTGTGAAATGACGAAAATACTGGTAATGTTTACAAGTCGGGTACTTCCGGTGGCGTTTTCATGGTTCTGTGCTTTCAATTATTAAGAGTTCATGTTTACAGAGCTCAGAATTGGTGTCTAAAGCCTTGGAATGGCGAGAATAGTGTTTATGTTTACAATTTAGGAGGTTTGGCTTTGGCGTGTTTTGTGTGAATCAGTTAAACTGGTGACGGTTCTAGAAAATACTTCTAAGCAAACTGCCTAATTTTGGTAAAACTGTTAAAATACACAATGAGAGTTCCCAGAAATGATTAAGAACGTGTAATAAACACCTCAAGTACACGTAAATAGATTCTTACTACATTTACTGTCGAATTCAATTACAGAGGTTTCCCGTGTAAAGCTGTGGAATGACGAAAATACTGGTAATGTTTACAAGTCCGGGTACTTCCGGTGGCGTTTTCATGGTTCTGTGCTTTCAATTATTAAGAGTTCATGTTTACAGAGCTCAGAAGTGGTGTCTAAAGCCTTGGAATGACGAGAATAGTGTTTATGTTTACAATTAAGGAGGATTGGGTTCGGCGTTTTTTTTTTTTTTTTTAGTCAGTTAAAATGGTGACGGTTCTAGTAAATACTTCTAAGCAAACTGCCTAATTTTGGTAAGACTGTTAAAATACACAATGAGAGTTCCCAGAAATGATTAAGAACGTGTAATAAACACCTCAAGTACACGTAAATAGATTCTTACTACATATACTGTCGAATTCAATTACAGAGGTTTCCCGTGTAAAGCTGTGAAATGACGAAAATACTCTTAATGTTTATAAATCCGGGTACTTCGGGTGGCGTTTTCACGGGACTGTGCTTTCAATTATTAAGAGTTCATGTTTACAGAGCTCAGAATTGGTGTGTAAAGCCTTGGAATGACGAGAATAGTGTTTATGTTTACAATTAAGGAGGATTGGGTTCGGCGTTTTTGTGTGTGATTCAGTTAAAATGGTGACGGTTCTAGAAAATACTTCTAAGCAAACTGCCTAATTTTGGTAAAACTGTTAAAATACACAATGAGAGTTCCCAGAAATGATTAAGAACGTGTAATAAACACCTCAAGTACACGTAAATAGATTCTTACTACATTTACTGTCGAATTCAATTACAGAGGTTTCCCGTGTAAAGCTGTGGAATGATGAAAATACTGGTAATGTTTACAAGTCCGGGTACTTCCGGTGGCGTTTTCATGGTTCTGTGCTTTCAATTATTAAGAGTTCATGTTTACAGAGCTCAGAAGTGGTGTCTAAAGCCTTGGAATGACGACAATAGTGTTTATGTTTACAATTAAGGAGGATTGGGTTCGGCGTTTTTGTGTGTGATTCAGTTAAAATGGTGACGGTTCTAGTAAATACTTCTAAGCAAACTGCCTAATTTTGGTAAAACTGTTAAAATACACAATGAGAGTTCCCAGAAATGATTAAGAACGTGTAATAAACACCTCAAGTACACGTAAATAGATTCTTACTACATATACTGTCGAATTCAATTACAGAGGTTTCCCGTGTAAAGCTGTGAAATGACGAAAATACTGGTAATGTTTATAAATCCGGGTACTTCGGGTGGCGTTTTCACGGGACTGTGCTTTCAATTATTAAGAGTTCATGTTTACAGAGCTCAGAGTAGGTGTGTAAAGCCTTGGAATGACGAGAATAGTGTTTATGTTTACAATTAAGGAGGATTGGGTTCGGCGTTTTTGTGTGTGATTCAGTTAAAATGGTGACGGTTCTAGAAAATACTTCTAAGCAAACTGCCTAATTTTGGTAAAACTGTTAAAATACACAATGAGAGTTCCCAGAAATGATTAAGAACGTGTAATAAACACCTCAAGTACACGTAAATAGATTCTTACTACATTTACTGTCGAATTCAATTACAGAGGTTTCCCGTGTAAAGCTGTGAAATGACGAAAATACTGGTAATGTTTACAAGTCCGGGTACTTCCGGTGGCGTTTTCATGGTTCTGTGCTTTCAATTATTAAGAGTTCATGTTTACAGAGCTCAGAATTGGTGTCTAAAGCCTTGGAATGGCGAGAATAGTGTTTATGTTTACAATTTAGGAGGTTTGGCTTTGGCGTGTTTTGTGTGAATCAGTTAAAATGGTGACGGTTCTAGAAAATACTTCTAAGCAAACTGCCTAATTTTGGTAAAACTGTTAAAATACACAATGAGAGTTCCCAGAAATGATTAAGAACGTGTAATAAACACCTCAAGTACACGTAAATAGATTCTTACTACATTTACTGTCGAATTCAATTACAGAGGTTTCCCGTGTAAAGCTGTGAAATGACGAAAATACTGGTAATGTTTACAAGTCCGGGTACTTCCGGTGGCGTTTTCATGGTTCTGTGCTTTCAATTATTAAGAGTTCATGTTTACAGAGCTCAGAAGTGGTGTCTAAAGCCTTGGAATGACGAGAATAGTGTTTATGTTTACAATTAAGGAGGATTGGGTTCGGCGTTTTTTTTTTTTTTTAGTCAGTTAAAATGGTGACGGTTCTAGAAAATACTTCTAAGCAAACTGCCTAATTTTGGTAAAACTGTTAAAATACACAATGAGAGTTCCCAGAAATGATTAAGAACGTGTAATAAACACCTCAAGTACTCGTAAATAAATTCTTACTACATTTACTTTCGAATTCAATCACAGAGGTTTCCCGTGGAAAGCTGTGGAATGACGAAAATACTGGTAATGTTTACAAGTCCGGGTACTTCCGGTGGCGTTTTCATGGTTCTGTGCTTTCAATTATTAAGAGTTCATGTTTACAGAGCTCAGAAGTGGTGTCTAAAGCCTTGGAATGACGAGAATAGTGTTTATGTTTACAATTAAGGAGGATTGGGTTCGGCGTTTTTTTTTTTTTTTAGTCAGTTAAAATGGTGACGGTTCTAGAAAATACTTCTAAGCAAACTGCCTAATTTTGGTAAAACTGTTAAAATACACAATGAGAGTTCCCAGAAATGATTAAGAACGTGTAATAAACACCTCAAGTACACGTAAATAGATTCTTACTACATATACTGTCGAATTCAATTACAGAGGTTTCCCGTGTAAAGCTGTGAAATGACGAAAATACTGGTAATGTTTATAAATCCGGGTACTTCGGGTGACGTTTTCACGGGACTGTGCTTTCAATTATTAAGAGTTCATGTTTACAGAGCTCAGAGTAGTTGTGTAAAGCCTTGGAATGACGAGAATAGTGTTTATGTTTACAATTAAGGAGGATTGGGTTCGGCGTTTTTGTTTGTGATTCAGTTAAAATGGTGACGGTTCTAGAAAATACTTCTAAGCAAACTGCCTAATTTTGGTAAAACTGTTAAAATACACAATGAGAGTTCCCAGAAATGATTAAGAACGTGTAATAAACACCTCAAGTACACGTAAATAGATTCTTACTACATTTACTGTCGAATTCAATTACAGAGGTTTCCCGTGTAAAGCTGTGAAATGACGAAAATACTGGTAATGTTTACAAGTCCGGGTACTTCCGGTGGCGTTTTCATGGTTCTGTGCTTTCAATTATTAAGAGTTCATGTTTACAGAGCTCAGAATTGGTGTCTAAAGCCTTGGAATGGCGAGAATAGTGTTTATGTTTACAATTTAGGAGGTTTGGCTTTGGCGTGTTTTGTGTGAATCAGTTAAAATGGTGACGGTTCTAGAAAATACTTCTAAGCAAACTGCCTAATTTTGGTAAAACTGTTAAAATACACAATGAGAGTTCCCAGAAATGATTAAGAACGTGTAATAAACACCTCAAGTACACGTAAATAGATTCTTACTACATTTACTGTCGAATTCAATCACAGAGGTTTCCCGTGGAAAGCTGTGGAATGACGAAAATACTGGTAATGTTTACAAGTCCGGGTACTTCCGGTGGCGTTTTCATGGTTCTGTGCTTTCAATTATTAAGAGTTCATGTTTACAGAGCTCAGAAGTGGTGTCTAAAGCCTTGGAATGACGAGAATAGTGTTTATGTTTACAATTAAGGAGGATTGGGTTCGGCGTTTTTTTTTTTTTTTAGTCAGTTAAAATGGTGACGGTTCCAGTAAATACTTCTAAGCAAACTGCCTAATTAATGGTAAAACTGTTAAAATACACAATGAGAGTTCCCAGAAATGATTAAGAACGTGTAATAAACACCTCAAGTACACGTAAATAGATTCTTACTACATATACTGTCGAATTCAATTACAGAGGTTTCCCGTGTAAAGCTGTGAAATGACGAAAATACTGGTAATGTTTATATATCCGGGTACTTCGGGTGGCGTTTTCACGGGACTGTGCTTTCAATTATTAAGAGTTCATGTTTACAGAGCTCAGAATTGGTGTGTAAAGCCTTGGAATGACGAGAATAGTGTTTGTTTACAATTAAGGAGGATTGGGTTCGGCGTTTTTGTGTGTGATTCAGTTAAAATGGTGACGGTTCTAGAAAATACTTCTAAGCAAACTGCCTAATTTTGGTAAAACTGTTAAAATACACAATGAGAGTTCCCAGAAATGATTAAGAACGTGTAATAAACACCTCAAGTACACGTAAATAGATTCTTACTACATTTACTGTCGAATTCAATTACAGAGGTTTCCCGTGTAAAGCTGTGAAATGACGAAAATACTGGTAATGTTTACAAGTCCGGGTACTTCCGGTGGCGTTTTCATGGTTCTGTGCTTTCAATTATTAAGAGTTCATGTTTACAGAGCTCAGAATTGGTGTCTAAAGCCTTGGAATGGCGAGAATAGTGTTTATGTTTACAATTTAGGAGGTTTGGCTTTGGCGTGTTTTGTGTGAATCAGTTAAAATGGTGACGGTTCTAGAAAATACTTCTAAGCAAACTGCCTAATTTTGGTAAAACTGTTAAAATACACAATGAGAGTTCCCAGAAATGATTAAGAACGTGTAATAAACACCTCAAGTACACGTAAATAAATTCTTACTACATTTACTGTCGAATTCAATCACAGAGGTTTCCCGTGGAAAGCTGTGGAATGACGAAAATACTGGTAATGTTTACAAGTCCGGGTACTTCCGGTGGCGTTTTCATGGTTCTGTGCTTCCAATTATTAAGAGTTCATGTTTACAGAGCTCAGAAGTGGTGTCTAAAGCCTTGGAATGACGAGAATAGTGTTTATGTTTACAATTAATGAGGATTGGGTTCGGCGTTTTTTTTTTTTTTTAGTCAGTTAAAATGGTGACGGTTCTAGTAAATACTTCTAAGCAAACTGCCTAATTAATGGTAAAACTGTTAAAATACACAATGAGAGTTCCCAGAAATGATTAAGAACGTGTAATAAACACCTCAAGTACACGTAAATAGATTCTTACTACATATACTGTCGAATTCAATTACAGAGGTTTCCCGTGTAAAGCTGTGAAATGACGAAAATACTGGTAATGTTTATATATGCGGGTACTTCGGGTGGCGTTTTCACGGGACTGTGCTTTCAATTATTAAGAGTTCATGTTTACAGAGCTCAGAATTGGTGTGTAAAGCCTTGGAATGACGAGAATAGTGTTTGTTTACAATTAAGGAGGATTGGGTTCGGCGTTTTTGTGTGTGATTCAGTTAAAATGGTGACGGTTCTAGAAAATACTTCTAAGCAAACTGCCTAATTTTGGTAAAACTGTTAAAATACACAATGAGAGTTCCCAGAAATGATTAAGAACGTGTAATAAACACCTCAAGTACACGTAAATAGATTCTTACTACATTTACTGTCGAATTCAATTACAGAGGTTTCCCGTGTAAAGCTGTGAAATGACGAAAATACTGGTAATGTTTACAAGTCCGGGTACTTCCGGTGGCGTTTTCATGGTTCTGTGCTTTCAATTATTAAGAGTTCATGTTTACAGAGCTCAGAATTGGTGTCTAAAGCCTTGGAATGGCGAGAATAGTGTTTATGTTTACAATTTAGGAGGTTTGGCTTTGGCGTGTTTTGTGTGAATCAGTTAAAATGGTGACGGTTCTAGAAAATACTTCTAAGCAAACTGCCTAATTTTGGTAAAACTGTTAAAATACACAATGAGAGTTCCCAGAAATGATTAAGAACGTGTAATAAACACCTCAAGTACACGTAAATAAATTCTTACTACATTTACTGTCGAATTCAATCACAGAGGTTTCCCGTGGAAAGCTGTGGAATGACGAAAATACTGGTAATGTTTACAAGTCCGGGTACTTCCGGTGGCGTTTTCATGGTTCTGTGCTTTCAATTATTAAGAGTTCATGTTTACAGAGCTCAGAAGTGGTGTCTAAAGCCTTGGAATGACGAGAATAGTGTTTATGTTTACAATTAATGAGGATTGGGTTCGGCGTTTTTTTTTTTTTTTAGTCAGTTAAAATGGTGACGGTTCTAGTAAATACTTCTAAGCAAACTGCCTAATTAATGGTAAAACTGTTAAAATACACAATGAGAGTTCCCAGAAATGATTAAGAACGTGTAATAAACACCTCAAGTACACGTAAATAGATTCTTACTACATATACTGTCGAATTCAATTACAGAGGTTTCCCGTGTAAAGCTGTGAAATGACGAAAATACTGGTAATGTTTATAAATCCGGGTACTTCGGGTGGCGTTTTCACGGGACTGTGCTTTCAATTATTAAGAGTTCATGTTTACAGAGCTCAGAGTAGTTGTGTAAAGCCTTGGAATGACGAGAATAGTGTTTATGTTTACAATTAAGGAGGATTGGGTTCGGCGTTTTTGTTTGTGATTCAGTTAAAATGGTGACGGTTCTAGAAAATACTTCTAAGCAAACTGCCTAATTTTGGTAAAACTGTTAAAATACACAATGAGAGTTCCCAGAAATGATTAAGAACGTGTAATAAACACCTCAAGTACACGTAAATAGATTCTTACTACATTTACTGTCGAATTCAATTACAGAGGTTTCCCGTGTAAAGCTGTGAAATGACGAAAATACTGGTAATGTTTACAAGTCCGGGTACTTCCGGTGGCGTTTTCATGGTTCTGTGCTTTCAATTATTAAGAGTTCATGTTTACAGAGCTCAGAATTGGTGTCTAAAGCCTTGGAATGGCGAGAATAGTGTTTATGTTTACAATTTAGGAGGTTTGGCTTTGGCGTGTTTTGTGTGAATCAGTTAAAATGGTGACGGTTCTAGAAAATACTTCTAAGCAAACTGCCTAATTTTGGTAAAACTGTTAAAATACACAATGAGAGTTCCCAGAAATGATTAAGAACGTGTAATAAACACCTCAAGTACACGTAAATAGATTCTTACTACATTTACTGTCGAATTCAATCACAGAGGTTTCCCGTGGAAAGCTGTGGAATGACGAAAATACTGGTAATGTTTACAAGTCCGGGTACTTCCGGTGGCGTTTTCATGGTTCTGTGCTTTCAATTATTAAGAGTTCATGTTTACAGAGCTCAGAAGTGGTGTCTAAAGCCTTGGAATGACGAGAATAGTGTTTATGTTTACAATTAAGGAGGATTGGGTTCGGCGTTTTTTTTTTTTTTTAGTCAGTTAAAATGGTGACGGTTCTAGTAAATACTTCTAAGCAAACTGCCTAATTAATGGTAAAACTGTTAAAATACACAATGAGAGTTCCCAGAAATGATTAAGAACGTGTAATAAACACCTCAAGTACACGTAAATAGATTCTTACTACATATACTGTCGAATTCAATTACAGAGGTTTCCCGTGTAAAGCTGTGAAATGACGAAAATACTGGTAATGTTTATAAATCCGGGTACTTCGGGTGGCGTTTTCACGGGACTGTGCTTTCAATTATTAAGAGTTCATGATTACAGAGCTCAGAATTGGTGTGTAAAGCCTTGGAATGACGAGAATAGTGTTTGTTTACAATTAAGGAGGATTGGGTTCGGCGTTTTTGTGTGTGATTCAGTTAAAATGGTGACGGTTCTAGAAAATACTTCTAAGCAAACTGCCTAATTTTGGTAAAACTGTTAAAATACACAATGAGAGTTCCCAGAAATGATTAAGAACGTGTAATAAACACCTCAAGTACACGTAAATAGATTCTTACTACATTTACTGTCGAATTCAATTACAGAGGTTTCCCGTGTAAAGCTGTGAAATGACGAAAATACTGGTATTGTTTACAAGTCCGGGTACTTCCGGTGGCGTTTTCATGGTTCTGTGCTTTCAATTATTAAGAGTTCATGTTTACAGAGCTCAGAATTGGTGTCTAAAGCCTTGGAATGGCGAGAATAGTGTTTATGTTTACAATTTAGGAGGTTTGGCTTTGGCGTGTTTTGTGTGAATCAGTTAAAATGGTGACGGTTCTAGAAAATACTTCTAAGCAAACTGCCTAATTTTGGTAAAACTGTTAAAATACACAATGAGAGTTCCCAGAAATGATTAAGAACGTGTAATAAACACCTCAAGTACACGTAAATAGATTCTTACTACATTTACTGTCGAATTCAATTACAGAGGTTTCCCGTGTAAAGCTGTGAAATGACGAAAATACTGGTAATGTTTACAAGTCCGGGTACTTCCGGTGGCGTTTTCATGGTTCTGTGCTTTCAATTATTAAGAGTTCATGTTTACAGAGCTCAGAATTGGTGTCTAAAGCCTTGGAATGGCGAGAATAGTGTTTATGTTTACAATTTAGGAGGTTTGGCTTTGGCGTGTTTTGTGTGAATCAGTTAAAATGGTGACGGTTCTAGAAAATACTTCTAAGCAAACTGCCTAATTTTGGTAAAACTGTTAAAATACACAATGAGAGTTCCCAGAAATGATTAAGAACGTGTAATAAACACCTCAAGTACACGTAAATAAATTCTTACTACATTTACTGTCGAATTCAATCACAGAGGTTTACCGTGGAAAGCTGTGGAATGACGAAAATACTGGTAATGTTTACAAGTCCGGGTACTTCCGGTGGCGTTTTCATGGTTCTGTGCTTTCAATTATTAAGAGTTCATGTTTACAGAGCTCAGAAGTGGTGTCTAAAGCCTTGGAATGACGAGAATAGTGTTTATGTTTACAATTAAGGAGGATTGGGTTCGGCGTTTTTTTTTTTTTTTAGTCAGTTAAAATGGTGACGGTTCTAGTAAATACTTCTAAGCAAACTGCCTAATTAATGGTAAAACTGTTAAAATACACAATGAGAGTTCCCAGAAATGATTAAGAACGTGTAATAAACACCTCAAGTACACGTAAATAGATTCTTACTACATATACTGTCGAATTCAATTACAGAGGTTTCCCGTGTAAAGCTGTGAAATGACGAAAATACTGGTAATGTTTATAAATCCGGGTACTTCGGGTGGCGTTTTCACGGGACTGTGCTTTCAATTATTAAGAGTTCATGTTTACAGAGCTCAGAGTAGTTGTGTAAAGCCTTGGAATGACGAGAATAGTGTTTATGTTTACAATTAAGGAGGATTGGGTTTGGCGTTTTTGTTTGTGATTCAGTTAAAATGGTGACGGTTCTAGAAAATACTTCTAAGCAAACTGCCTAATTTTGGTAAAACTGTTAAAATACACAATGAGAGTTCCCAGAAATGATTAAGAACGTGTAATAAACACCTCAAGTACACGTAAATAGATTCTTACTACATATACTGTCGAATTCAATTACAGAGGTTTCCCGTGTAAAGCTGTGAAATGACGAAAATACTGGTAATGTTTATAAATCCGGGTACTTCGGGTGGCGTTTTCACGGGACTGTGCTTTCAATTATTAAGAGTTCATGTTTACAGAGCTCAGAGTAGTTGTGTAAAGCCTTGGAATGACGAGAATAGTGTTTATGTTTACAATTAAGGAGGATTGGGTTCGGCGTTTTTTTTTTTTTTTAGTCAGTTAAAATGGTGACGGTTCTAGTAAATACTTCTAAGCAAACTGCCTAATTAATGGTAAAACTGTTAAAATACACAATGAGAGTTCCCAGAAATGATTAAGAACGTGTAATAAACACCTCAAGTACACGTAAATAGATTCTTACTACATATACTGTCGAATTCAATTACAGAGGTTTCCCGTGTAAAGCTGTGAAATGACGAAAATACTGGTAATGTTTATAAATCCGGGTACTTCGGGTGGCGTTTTCACGGGACTGTGCTTTCAATTATTAAGAGTTCATGTTTACAGAGCTCAGAGTAGTTGTGTAAAGCCTTGGAATGACGAGAATAGTGTTTATGTTTACAATTAAGGAGGATTGGGTTCGGCGTTTTTGTTTGTGATTCAGTTAAAATGGTGACGGTTCTAGAAAATACTTCTAAGCAAACTGCCTAATTTTGGTAAAACTGTTAAAATACACAATGAGAGTTCCCAGAAATGATTAAGAACGTGTAATAAACACCTCAAGTACACGTAAATAGATTCTTACTACATTTACTGTCGAATTCAATTACAGAGGTTTCCCGTGTAAAGCTGTGAAATGACGAAAATACTGGTAATGTTTACAAGTCCGGGTACTTCCGGTGGCGTTTTCATGGTTCTGTGCTTTCAATTATTAAGAGTTCATGTTTACAGAGCTCAGAATTGGTGTCTAAAGCCTTGGAATGGCGAGAATAGTGTTTATGTTTACAATTTAGGAGGTTTGGCTTTGGCGTGTTTTGTGTGAATCAGTTAAAATGGTGACGGTTCTAGAAAATACTTCTAAGCAAACTGCCTAATTTTGGTAAAACTGTTAAAATACACAATGAGAGTTCCCAGAAATGATTAAGAACGTGTAATAAACACCTCAAGTACACGTAAATAGATTCTTACTACATTTACTGTCGAATTCAATCACAGAGGTTTCCCGTGGAAAGCTGTGGAATGACGAAAATACTGGTAATGTTTACAAGTCCGGGTACTTCCGGTGGCGTTTTCATGGTTCTGTGCTTTCAATTATTAAGAGTTCATGTTTACAGAGCTCAGAAGTGGTGTCTAAAGCCTTGGAATGACGAGAATAGTGTTTATGTTTACAATTAAGGAGGATTGGGTTCGGCGTTTTTTTTTTTTTTTTTAGTCAGTTAAAATGGTGACGGTTCTAGTAAATACTTCTAAGCAAACTGCCTAATTTTGGTAAGACTGTTAAAATACACAATGAGAGTTCCCAGAAATGATTAAGAACGTGTAATAAACACCTCAAGTACACGTAAATAGATTCTTACTACATATACTGTCGAATTCAATTACAGAGGTTTCCCGTGTAAAGCTGTGAAATGACGAAAATACTCTTAATGTTTATAAATCCGGGTACTTCGGGTGGCGTTTTCACGGGACTGTGCTTTCAATTATTAAGAGTTCATGTTTACAGAGCTCAGAATTGGTGTGTAAAGCCTTGGAATGACGAGAATAGTGTTTATGTTTACAATTAAGGAGGATTGGGTTCGGCGTTTTTGTGTGTGATTCAGTTAAAATGGTGACGGTTCTAGAAAATACTTCTAAGCAAACTGCCTAATTTTGGTAAAACTGTTAAAATACACAATGAGAGTTCCCAGAAATGATTAAGAACGTGTAATAAACACCTCAAGTACACGTAAATAGATTCTTACTACATTTACTGTCGAATTCAATTACAGAGGTTTCCCGTGTAAAGCTGTGGAATGATGAAAATACTGGTAATGTTTACAAGTCCGGGTACTTCCGGTGGCGTTTTCATGGTTCTGTGCTTTCAATTATTAAGAGTTCATGTTTACAGAGCTCAGAAGTGGTGTCTAAAGCCTTGGAATGACGACAATAGTGTTTATGTTTACAATTAAGGAGGATTGGGTTCGGCGTTTTTGTGTGTGATTCAGTTAAAATGGTGACGGTTCTAGTAAATACTTCTAAGCAAACTGCCTAATTTTGGTAAAACTGTTAAAATACACAATGAGAGTTCCCAGAAATGATTAAGAACGTGTAATAAACACCTCAAGTACACGTAAATAGATTCTTACTACATATACTGTTGAATTCAATTACAGAGGTTTCCCGTGTAAAGCTGTGAAATGACGAAAATACTGGTAATGTTTATAAATCCGGGTACTTCGGGTGGCGTTTTCACGGGACTGTGCTTTCAATTATTAAGAGTTCATGTTTACAGAGCTCAGAGTAGGTGTGTAAAGCCTTGGAATGACGAGAATAGTGTTTATGTTTACAATTAAGGAGGATTGGGTTCGGCGTTTTTGTGTGTGATTCAGTTAAAATGGTGACGGTTCTAGAAAATACTTCTAAGCAAACTGCCTAATTTTGGTAAAACTGTTAAAATACACAATGAGAGTTCCCAGAAATGATTAAGAACGTGTAATAAACACCTCAAGTACACGTAAATAGATTCTTACTACATTTACTGTCGAATTCAATTACAGAGGTTTCCCGTGTAAAGCTGTGAAATGACGAAAATACTGGTAATGTTTACAAGTCCGGGTACTTCCGGTGGCGTTTTCATGGTTCTGTGCTTTCAATTATTAAGAGTTCATGTTTACAGAGCTCAGAATTGGTGTCTAAAGCCTTGGAATGGCGAGAATAGTGTTTATGTTTACAATTTAGGAGGTTTGGCTTTGGCGTGTTTTGTGTGAATCAGTTAAAATGGTGACGGTTCTAGAAAATACTTCTAAGCAAACTGCCTAATTTTGGTAAAACTGTTAAAATACACAATGAGAGTTCCCAGAAATGATTAAGAACGTGTAATAAACACCTCAAGTACACGTAAATAGATTCTTACTACATTTACTGTCGAATTCAATTACAGAGGTTTCCCGTGTAAAGCTGTGAAATGACGAAAATACTGGTAATGTTTACAAGTCCGGGTACTTCCGGTGGCGTTTTCATGGTTCTGTGCTTTCAATTATTAAGAGTTCATGTTTACAGAGCTCAGAAGTGGTGTCTAAAGCCTTGGAATGACGAGAATAGTGTTTATGTTTACAATTAAGGAGGATTGGGTTCGGCGTTTTTTTTTTTTTTTAGTCAGTTAAAATGGTGACGGTTCTAGAAAATACTTCTAAGCAAACTGCCTAATTTTGGTAAAACTGTTAAAATACACAATGAGAGTTCCCAGAAATGATTAAGAACGTGTAATAAACACCTCAAGTACTCGTAAATAAATTCTTACTACATTTACTTTCGAATTCAATCACAGAGGTTTCCCGTGGAAAGCTGTGGAATGACGAAAATACTGGTAATGTTTACAAGTCCGGGTACTTCCGGTGGCGTTTTCATGGTTCTGTGCTTTCAATTATTAAGAGTTCATGTTTACAGAGCTCAGAAGTGGTGTCTAAAGCCTTGGAATGACGAGAATAGTGTTTATGTTTACAATTAAGGAGGATTGGGTTCGGCGTTTTTTTTTTTTTTTAGTCAGTTAAAATGGTGACGGTTCTAGAAAATACTTCTAAGCAAACTGCCTAATTTTGGTAAAACTGTTAAAATACACAATGAGAGTTCCCAGAAATGATTAAGAACGTGTAATAAACACCTCAAGTACACGTAAATAGATTCTTACTACATATACTGTCGAATTCAATTACAGAGGTTTCCCGTGTAAAGCTGTGAAATGACGAAAATACTGGTAATGTTTATAAATCCGGGTACTTCGGGTGGCGTTTTCACGGGACTGTGCTTTCAATTATTAAGAGTTCATGTTTACAGAGCTCAGAGTAGGTGTGTAAAGCCTTGGAATGACGAGAATAGTGTTTATGTTTACAATTAAGGAGGATTGGGTTCGGCGTTTTTGTGTGTGATTCAGTTAAAATGGTGACGGTTCTAGAAAATACTTCTAAGCAAACTGCCTAATTTTGGTAAAACTGTTAAAATACACAATGAGAGTTCCCAGAAATGATTAAGAACGTGTAATAAACACCTCAAGTACACGTAAATAGATTCTTACTACATTTACTGTCGAATTCAATTACAGAGGTTTCCCGTGTAAAGCTGTGAAATGACGAAAATACTGGTAATGTTTACAAGTCCGGGTACTTCCGGTGGCGTTTTCATGGTTCTGTGCTTTCAATTATTAAGAGTTCATGTTTACAGAGCTCAGAATTGGTGTCTAAAGCCTTGGAATGGCGAGAATAGTGTTTATGTTTACAATTTAGGAGGTTTGGCTTTGGCGTGTTTTGTGTGAATCAGTTAAAATGGTGACGGTTCTAGAAAATACTTCTAAGCAAACTGCCTAATTTTGGTAAAACTGTTAAAATACACAATGAGAGTTCCCAGAAATGATTAAGAACGTGTAATAAACACCTCAAGTACACGTAAATAGATTCTTACTACATTTACTGTCGAATTCAATTACAGAGGTTTCCCGTGTAAAGCTGTGAAATGACGAAAATACTGGTAATGTTTACAAGTCCGGGTACTTCCGGTGGCGTTTTCATGGTTCTGTGCTTTCAATTATTAAGAGTTCATGTTTACAGAGCTCAGAAGTGGTGTCTAAAGCCTTGGAATGACGAGAATAGTGTTTATGTTTACAATTAAGGAGGATTGGGTTCGGCGTTTTTTTTTTTTTTTAGTCAGTTAAAATGGTGACGGTTCTAGAAAATACTTCTAAGCAAACTGCCTAATTTTGGTAAAACTGTTAAAATACACAATGAGAGTTCCCAGAAATGATTAAGAACGTGTAATAAACACCTCAAGTACTCGTAAATAAATTCTTACTACATTTACTTTCGAATTCAATCACAGAGGTTTCCCGTGGAAAGCTGTGGAATGACGAAAATACTGGTAATGTTTACAAGTCCGGGTACTTCCGGTGGCGTTTTCATGGTTCTGTGCTTTCAATTATTAAGAGTTCATGTTTACAGAGCTCAGAAGTGGTGTCTAAAGCCTTGGAATGACGAGAATAGTGTTTATGTTTACAATTAAGGAGGATTGGGTTCGGCGTTTTTTTTTTTTTTTAGTCAGTTAAAATGGTGACGGTTCTAGAAAATACTTCTAAGCAAACTGCCTAATTTTGGTAAAACTGTTAAAATACACAATGAGAGTTCCCAGAAATGATTAAGAACGTGTAATAAACACCTCAAGTACACGTAAATAGATTCTTACTACATATACTGTCGAATTCAATTACAGAGGTTTCCCGTGTAAAGCTGTGAAATGACGAAAATACTGGTAATGTTTATAAATCCGGGTACTTCGGGTGACGTTTTCACGGGACTGTGCTTTCAATTATTAAGAGTTCATGTTTACAGAGCTCAGAGTAGTTGTGTAAAGCCTTGGAATGACGAGAATAGTGTTTATGTTTACAATTAAGGAGGATTGGGTTCGGCGTTTTTGTTTGTGATTCAGTTAAAATGGTGACGGTTCTAGAAAATACTTCTAAGCAAACTGCCTAATTTTGGTAAAACTGTTAAAATACACAATGAGAGTTCCCAGAAATGATTAAGAACGTGTAATAAACACCTCAAGTACACGTAAATAGATTCTTACTACATTTACTGTCGAATTCAATTACAGAGGTTTCCCGTGTAAAGCTGTGAAATGACGAAAATACTGGTAATGTTTACAAGTCCGGGTACTTCCGGTGGCGTTTTCATGGTTCTGTGCTTTCAATTATTAAGAGTTCATGTTTACAGAGCTCAGAATTGGTGTCTAAAGCCTTGGAATGGCGAGAATAGTGTTTATGTTTACAATTTAGGAGGTTTGGCTTTGGCGTGTTTTGTGTGAATCAGTTAAAATGGTGACGGTTCTAGAAAATACTTCTAAGCAAACTGCCTAATTTTGGTAAAACTGTTAAAATACACAATGAGAGTTCCCAGAAATGATTAAGAACGTGTAATAAACACCTCAAGTACACGTAAATAGATTCTTACTACATTTACTGTCGAATTCAATCACAGAGGTTTCCCGTGGAAAGCTGTGGAATGACGAAAATACTGGTAATGTTTACAAGTCCGGGTACTTCCGGTGGCGTTTTCATGGTTCTGTGCTTTCAATTATTAAGAGTTCATGTTTACAGAGCTCAGAAGTGGTGTCTAAAGCCTTGGAATGACGAGAATAGTGTTTATGTTTACAATTAAGGAGGATTGGGTTCGGCGTTTTTTTTTTTTTTTAGTCAGTTAAAATGGTGACGGTTCTAGTAAATACTTCTAAGCAAACTGCCTAATTAATGGTAAAACTGTTAAAATACACAATGAGAGTTCCCAGAAATGATTAAGAACGTGTAATAAACACCTCAAGTACTCGTAAATAAATTCTTACTACATTTACTTTCGAATTCAATCACAGAGGTTTCCCGTGGAAAGCTGTGGAATGACGAAAATACTGGTAATGTTTACAAGTCCGGGTACTTCCGGTGGCGTTTTCATGGTTCTGTGCTTTCAATTATTAAGAGTTCATGTTTACAGAGCTCAGAAGTGGTGTCTAAAGCCTTGGAATGACGAGAATAGTGTTTATGTTTACAATTAAGGAGGATTGGGTTCGGCGTTTTTTTTTTTTTTTAGTCAGTTAAAATGGTGACGGTTCTAGAAAATACTTCTAAGCAAACTGCCTAATTTTGGTAAAACTGTTAAAATACACAATGAGAGTTCCCAGAAATGATTAAGAACGTGTAATAAACACCTCAAGTACACGTAAATAGATTCTTACTACATATACTGTCGAATTCAATTACAGAGGTTTCCCGTGTAAAGCTGTGAAATGACGAAAATACTGGTAATGTTTATAAATCCGGGTACTTCGGGTGACGTTTTCACGGGACTGTGCTTTCAATTATTAAGAGTTCATGTTTACAGAGCTCAGAGTAGTTGTGTAAAGCCTTGGAATGACGAGAATAGTGTTTATGTTTACAATTAAGGAGGATTGGGTTCGGCGTTTTTGTTTGTGATTCAGTTAAAATGGTGACGGTTCTAGAAAATACTTCTAAGCAAACTGCCTAATTTTGGTAAAACTGTTAAAATACACAATGAGAGTTCCCAGAAATGATTAAGAACGTGTAATAAACACCTCAAGTACACGTAAATAGATTCTTACTACATTTACTGTCGAATTCAATTACAGAGGTTTCCCGTGTAAAGCTGTGAAATGACGAAAATACTGGTAATGTTTACAAGTCCGGGTACTTCCGGTGGCGTTTTCATGGTTCTGTGCTTTCAATTATTAAGAGTTCATGTTTACAGAGCTCAGAATTGGTGTCTAAAGCCTTGGAATGGCGAGAATAGTGTTTATGTTTACAATTTAGGAGGTTTGGCTTTGGCGTGTTTTGTGTGAATCAGTTAAAATGGTGACGGTTCTAGAAAATACTTCTAAGCAAACTGCCTAATTTTGGTAAAACTGTTAAAATACACAATGAGAGTTCCCAGAAATGATTAAGAACGTGTAATAAACACCTCAAGTACACGTAAATAGATTCTTACTACATTTACTGTCGAATTCAATCACAGAGGTTTCCCGTGGAAAGCTGTGGAATGACGAAAATACTGGTAATGTTTACAAGTCCGGGTACTTCCGGTGGCGTTTTCATGGTTCTGTGCTTTCAATTATTAAGAGTTCATGTTTACAGAGCTCAGAAGTGGTGTCTAAAGCCTTGGAATGACGAGAATAGTGTTTATGTTTACAATTAAGGAGGATTGGGTTCGGCGTTTTTTTTTTTTTTTAGTCAGTTAAAATGGTGACGGTTCTAGTAAATACTTCTAAGCAAACTGCCTAATTAATGGTAAAACTGTTAAAATACACAATGAGAGTTCCCAGAAATGATTAAGAACGTGTAATAAACACCTCAAGTACACGTAAATAGATTCTTACTACATATACTGTCGAATTCAATTACAGAGGTTTCCCGTGTAAAGCTGTGAAATGACGAAAATACTGGTAATGTTTATATATCCGGGTACTTCGGGTGGCGTTTTCACGGGACTGTGCTTTCAATTATTAAGAGTTCATGTTTACAGAGCTCAGAATTGGTGTGTAAAGCCTTGGAATGACGAGAATAGTGTTTGTTTACAATTAAGGAGGATTGGGTTCGGCGTTTTTGTGTGTGATTCAGTTAAAATGGTGACGGTTCTAGAAAATACTTCTAAGCAAACTGCCTAATTTTGGTAAAACTGTTAAAATACACAATGAGAGTTCCCAGAAATGATTAAGAACGTGTAATAAACACCTCAAGTACACGTAAATAGATTCTTACTACATTTACTGTCGAATTCAATTACAGAGGTTTCCCGTGTAAAGCTGTGAAATGACGAAAATACTGGTAATGTTTACAAGTCCGGGTACTTCCGGTGGCGTTTTCATGGTTCTGTGCTTTCAATTATTAAGAGTTCATGTTTACAGAGCTCAGAATTGGTGTCTAAAGCCTTGGAATGGCGAGAATAGTGTTTATGTTTACAATTTAGGAGGTTTGGCTTTGGCGTGTTTTGTGTGAATCAGTTAAAATGGTGACGGTTCTAGAAAATACTTCTAAGCAAACTGCCTAATTTTGGTAAAACTGTTAAAATACACAATGAGAGTTCCCAGAAATGATTAAGAACGTGTAATAAACACCTCAAGTACACGTAAATAAATTCTTACTACATTTACTGTCGAATTCAATCACAGAGGTTTCCCGTGGAAAGCTGTGGAATGACGAAAATACTGGTAATGTTTACAAGTCCGGGTACTTCCGGTGGCGTTTTCATGGTTCTGTGCTTCCAATTATTAAGAGTTCATGTTTACAGAGCTCAGAAGTGGTGTCTAAAGCCTTGGAATGACGAGAATAGTGTTTATGTTTACAATTAATGAGGATTGGGTTCGGCGTTTTTTTTTTTTTTTAGTCAGTTAAAATGGTGACGGTTCTAGTAAATACTTCTAAGCAAACTGCCTAATTAATGGTAAAACTGTTAAAATACACAATGAGAGTTCCCAGAAATGATTAAGAACGTGTAATAAACACCTCAAGTACACGTAAATAGATTCTTACTACATATACTGTCGAATTCAATTACAGAGGTTTCCCGTGTAAAGCTGTGAAATGACGAAAATACTGGTAATGTTTATATATGCGGGTACTTCGGGTGGCGTTTTCACGGGACTGTGCTTTCAATTATTAAGAGTTCATGTTTACAGAGCTCAGAATTGGTGTGTAAAGCCTTGGAATGACGAGAATAGTGTTTGTTTACAATTAAGGAGGATTGGGTTCGGCGTTTTTGTGTGTGATTCAGTTAAAATGGTGACGGTTCTAGAAAATACTTCTAAGCAAACTGCCTAATTTTGGTAAAACTGTTAAAATACACAATGAGAGTTCCCAGAAATGATTAAGAACGTGTAATAAACACCTCAAGTACACGTAAATAGATTCTTACTACATTTACTGTCGAATTCAATTACAGAGGTTTCCCGTGTAAAGCTGTGAAATGACGAAAATACTGGTAATGTTTACAAGTCCGGGTACTTCCGGTGGCGTTTTCATGGTTCTGTGCTTTCAATTATTAAGAGTTCATGTTTACAGAGCTCAGAATTGGTGTCTAAAGCCTTGGAATGGCGAGAATAGTGTTTATGTTTACAATTTAGGAGGTTTGGCTTTGGCGTGTTTTGTGTGAATCAGTTAAAATGGTGACGGTTCTAGAAAATACTTCTAAGCAAACTGCCTAATTTTGGTAAAACTGTTAAAATACACAATGAGAGTTCCCAGAAATGATTAAGAACGTGTAATAAACACCTCAAGTACACGTAAATAAATTCTTACTACATTTACTGTCGAATTCAATCACAGAGGTTTCCCGTGGAAAGCTGTGGAATGACGAAAATACTGGTAATGTTTACAAGTCCGGGTACTTCCGGTGGCGTTTTCATGGTTCTGTGCTTTCAATTATTAAGAGTTCATGTTTACAGAGCTCAGAAGTGGTGTCTAAAGCCTTGGAATGACGAGAATAGTGTTTATGTTTACAATTAATGAGGATTGGGTTCGGCGTTTTTTTTTTTTTTTAGTCAGTTAAAATGGTGACGGTTCTAGTAAATACTTCTAAGCAAACTGCCTAATTAATGGTAAAACTGTTAAAATACACAATGAGAGTTCCCAGAAATGATTAAGAACGTGTAATAAACACCTCAAGTACACGTAAATAGATTCTTACTACATATACTGTCGAATTCAATTACAGAGGTTTCCCGTGTAAAGCTGTGAAATGACGAAAATACTGGTAATGTTTATAAATCCGGGTACTTCGGGTGGCGTTTTCACGGGACTGTGCTTTCAATTATTAAGAGTTCATGTTTACAGAGCTCAGAGTAGTTGTGTAAAGCCTTGGAATGACGAGAATAGTGTTTATGTTTACAATTAAGGAGGATTGGGTTCGGCGTTTTTGTTTGTGATTCAGTTAAAATGGTGACGGTTCTAGAAAATACTTCTAAGCAAACTGCCTAATTTTGGTAAAACTGTTAAAATACACAATGAGAGTTCCCAGAAATGATTAAGAACGTGTAATAAACACCTCAAGTACACGTAAATAGATTCTTACTACATTTACTGTCGAATTCAATTACAGAGGTTTCCCGTGTAAAGCTGTGAAATGACGAAAATACTGGTAATGTTTACAAGTCCGGGTACTTCCGGTGGCGTTTTCATGGTTCTGTGCTTTCAATTATTAAGAGTTCATGTTTACAGAGCTCAGAATTGGTGTCTAAAGCCTTGGAATGGCGAGAATAGTGTTTATGTTTACAATTTAGGAGGTTTGGCTTTGGCGTGTTTTGTGTGAATCAGTTAAAATGGTGACGGTTCTAGAAAATACTTCTAAGCAAACTGCCTAATTTTGGTAAAACTGTTAAAATACACAATGAGAGTTCCCAGAAATGATTAAGAACGTGTAATAAACACCTCAAGTACACGTAAATAGATTCTTACTACATTTACTGTCGAATTCAATCACAGAGGTTTCCCGTGGAAAGCTGTGGAATGACGAAAATACTGGTAATGTTTACAAGTCCGGGTACTTCCGGTGGCGTTTTCATGGTTCTGTGCTTTCAATTATTAAGAGTTCATGTTTACAGAGCTCAGAAGTGGTGTCTAAAGCCTTGGAATGACGAGAATAGTGTTTATGTTTACAATTAAGGAGGATTGGGTTCGGCGTTTTTTTTTTTTTTTAGTCAGTTAAAATGGTGACGGTTCTAGTAAATACTTCTAAGCAAACTGCCTAATTAATGGTAAAACTGCTAAAATACACAATGAGAGTTCCCAGAAATGATTAAGAACGTGTAATAAACACCTCAAGTACACGTAAATAGATTCTTACTACATATACTGTCGAATTCAATTACAGAGGTTTCCCGTGTAAAGCTGTGAAATGACGAAAATACTGGTAATGTTTATAAATCCGGGTACTTCGGGTGGCGTTTTCACGGGACTGTGCTTTCAATTATTAAGAGTTCATGATTACAGAGCTCAGAATTGGTGTGTAAAGCCTTGGAATGACGAGAATAGTGTTTGTTTACAATTAAGGAGGATTGGGTTCGGCGTTTTTGTGTGTGATTCAGTTAAAATGGTGACGGTTCTAGAAAATACTTCTAAGCAAACTGCCTAATTTTGGTAAAACTGTTAAAATACACAATGAGAGTTCCCAGAAATGATTAAGAACGTGTAATAAACACCTCAAGTACACGTAAATAGATTCTTACTACATTTACTGTCGAATTCAATTACAGAGGTTTCCCGTGTAAAGCTGTGAAATGACGAAAATACTGGTATTGTTTACAAGTCCGGGTACTTCCGGTGGCGTTTTCATGGTTCTGTGCTTTCAATTATTAAGAGTTCATGTTTACAGAGCTCAGAATTGGTGTCTAAAGCCTTGGAATGGCGAGAATAGTGTTTATGTTTACAATTTAGGAGGTTTGGCTTTGGCGTGTTTTGTGTGAATCAGTTAAAATGGTGACGGTTCTAGAAAATACTTCTAAGCAAACTGCCTAATTTTGGTAAAACTGTTAAAATACACAATGAGAGTTCCCAGAAATGATTAAGAACGTGTAATAAACACCTCAAGTACACGTAAATAGATTCTTACTACATTTACTGTCGAATTCAATTACAGAGGTTTCCCGTGTAAAGCTGTGAAATGACGAAAATACTGGTAATGTTTACAAGTCCGGGTACTTCCGGTGGCGTTTTCATGGTTCTGTGCTTTCAATTATTAAGAGTTCATGTTTACAGAGCTCAGAATTGGTGTCTAAAGCCTTGGAATGGCGAGAATAGTGTTTATGTTTACAATTTAGGAGGTTTGGCTTTGGCGTGTTTTGTGTGAATCAGTTAAAATGGTGACGGTTCTAGAAAATACTTCTAAGCAAACTGCCTAATTTTGGTAAAACTGTTAAAATACACAATGAGAGTTCCCAGAAATGATTAAGAACGTGTAATAAACACCTCAAGTACACGTAAATAAATTCTTACTACATTTACTGTCGAATTCAATCACAGAGGTTTCCCGTGGAAAGCTGTGGAATGACGAAAATACTGGTAATGTTTACAAGTCCGGGTACTTCCGGTGGCGTTTTCATGGTTCTGTGCTTTCAATTATTAAGAGTTCATGTTTACAGAGCTCAGAAGTGGTGTCTAAAGCCTTGGAATGACGAGAATAGTGTTTATGTTTACAATTAAGGAGGATTGGGTTCGGCGTTTTTTTTTTTTTTTAGTCAGTTAAAATGGTGACGGTTCTAGTAAATACTTCTAAGCAAACTGCCTAATTAATGGTAAAACTGTTAAAATACACAATGAGAGTTCCCAGAAATGATTAAGAACGTGTAATAAACACCTCAAGTACACGTAAATAGATTCTTACTACATATACTGTCGAATTCAATTACAGAGGTTTCCCGTGTAAAGCTGTGAAATGACGAAAATACTGGTAATGTTTATAAATCCGGGTACTTCGGGTGGCGTTTTCACGGGACTGTGCTTTCAATTATTAAGAGTTCATGTTTACAGAGCTCAGAGTAGTTGTGTAAAGCCTTGGAATGACGAGAATAGTGTTTATGTTTACAATTAAGGAGGATTGGGTTTGGCGTTTTTGTTTGTGATTCAGTTAAAATGGTGACGGTTCTAGAAAATACTTCTAAGCAAACTGCCTAATTTTGGTAAAACTGTTAAAATACACAATGAGAGTTCCCAGAAATGATTAAGAACGTGTAATAAACACCTCAAGTACACGTAAATAGATTCTTACTACATATACTGTCGAATTCAATTACAGAGGTTTCCCGTGTAAAGCTGTGAAATGACGAAAATACTGGTAATGTTTATAAATCCGGGTACTTCGGGTGGCGTTTTCACGGGACTGTGCTTTCAATTATTAAGAGTTCATGTTTACAGAGCTCAGAGTAGTTGTGTAAAGCCTTGGAATGACGAGAATAGTGTTTATGTTTACAATTAAGGAGGATTGGGTTCGGCGTTTTTTTTTTTTTTTAGTCAGTTAAAATGGTGACGGTTCTAGTAAATACTTCTAAGCAAACTGCCTAATTAATGGTAAAACTGTTAAAATACACAATGAGAGTTCCCAGAAATGATTAAGAACGTGTAATAAACACCTCAAGTACACGTAAATAGATTCTTACTACATATACTGTCGAATTCAATTACAGAGGTTTCCCGTGTAAAGCTGTGAAATGACGAAAATACTGGTAATGTTTATAAATCCGGGTACTTCGGGTGGCGTTTTCACGGGACTGTGCTTTCAATTATTAAGAGTTCATGTTTACAGAGCTCAGAGTAGTTGTGTAAAGCCTTGGAATGACGAGAATAGTGTTTATGTTTACAATTAAGGAGGATTGGGTTCGGCGTTTTTGTTTGTGATTCAGTTAAAATGGTGACGGTTCTAGAAAATACTTCTAAGCAAACTGCCTAATTTTGGTAAAACTGTTAAAATACACAATGAGAGTTCCCAGAAATGATTAAGAACGTGTAATAAACACCTCAAGTACACGTAAATAGATTCTTACTACATTTACTGTCGAATTCAATTACAGAGGTTTCCCGTGTAAAGCTGTGAAATGACGAAAATACTGGTAATGTTTACAAGTCCGGGTACTTCCGGTGGCGTTTTCATGGTTCTGTGCTTTCAATTATTAAGAGTTCATGTTTACAGAGCTCAGAATTGGTGTCTAAAGCCTTGGAATGGCGAGAATAGTGTTTATGTTTACAATTTAGGAGGTTTGGCTTTGGCGTGTTTTGTGTGAATCAGTTAAAATGGTGACGGTTCTAGAAAATACTTCTAAGCAAACTGCCTAATTTTGGTAAAACTGTTAAAATACACAATGAGAGTTCCCAGAAATGATTAAGAACGTGTAATAAACACCTCAAGTACACGTAAATAGATTCTTACTACATTTACTGTCGAATTCAATCACAGAGGTTTCCCGTGGAAAGCTGTGGAATGACGAAAATACTGGTAATGTTTACAAGTCCGGGTACTTCCGGTGGCGTTTTCATGGTTCTGTGCTTTCAATTATTAAGAGTTCATGTTTACAGAGCTCAGAAGTGGTGTCTAAAGCCTTGGAATGACGAGAATAGTGTTTATGTTTACAATTAAGGAGGATTGGGTTCGGCGTTTTTTTTTTTTTTTAGTCAGTTAAAATGGTGACGGTTCTAGTAAATACTTCTAAGCAAACTGCCTAATTTTGGTAAAACTGTTAAAATACACAATGAGAGTTCCCAGAAATGATTAAGAACGTGTAATAAACACCTCAAGTACACGTAAATAGATTCTTACTACATATACTGTCGAATTCAATTACAGAGGTTTCCCGTGTAAAGCTGTGAAATGACGAAAATACTGGTAATGTTTATAAATCCGGGTACTTCGGGTGGCGTTTTCACGGGACTGTGCTTTCAATTATTAAGAGTTCATGATTACAGAGCTCAGAATTGGTGTGTAAAGCCTTGGAATGACGAGAATAGTGTTTGTTTACAATTAAGGAGGATTGGGTTCGGCGTTTTTGTGTGTGATTCAGTTAAAATGGTGACGGTTCTAGAAAATACTTCTAAGCAAACTGCCTAATTTTGGTAAAACTGTTAAAATACACAATGAGAGTTCCCAGAAATGATTAAGAACGTGTAATAAACACCTCAAGTACACGTAAATAGATTCTTACTACATTTACTGTCGAATTCAATTACAGAGGTTTCCCGTGTAAAGCTGTGAAATGACGAAAATACTGGTATTGTTTACAAGTCCGGGTACTTCCGGTGGCGTTTTCATGGTTCTGTGCTTTCAATTATTAAGAGTTCATGTTTACAGAGCTCAGAATTGGTGTCTAAAGCCTTGGAATGGCGAGAATAGTGTTTATGTTTACAATTTAGGAGGTTTGGCTTTGGCGTGTTTTGTGTGAATCAGTTAAAATGGTGACGGTTCTAGAAAATACTTCTAAGCAAACTGCCTAATTTTGGTAAAACTGTTAAAATACACAATGAGAGTTCCCAGAAATGATTAAGAACGTGTAATAAACACCTCAAGTACACGTAAATAAATTCTTACTACATTTACTGTCGAATTCAATCACAGAGGTTTCCCGTGGAAAGCTGTGGAATGACGAAAATACTGGTAATGTTTACAAGTCCGGGTACTTCCGGTGGCGTTTTCATGGTTCTGTGCTTTCAATTATTAAGAGTTCATGTTTACAGAGCTCAGAAGTGGTGTCTAAAGCCTTGGAATGACGAGAATAGTGTTTATGTTTACAATTAAGGAGGATTGGGTTCGGCGTTTTTTTTTTTTTTTAGTCAGTTAAAATGGTGACGGTTCTAGTAAATACTTCTAAGCAAACTGCCTAATTAATGGTAAAACTGTTAAAATACACAATGAGAGTTCCCAGAAATGATTAAGAACGTGTAATAAACACCTCAAGTACACGTAAATAGATTCTTACTACATATACTGTCGAATTCAATTACAGAGGTTTCCCGTGTAAAGCTGTGAAATGACGAAAATACTGGTAATGTTTATAAATCCGGGTACTTCGGGTGGCGTTTTCACGGGACTGTGCTTTCAATTATTAAGAGTTCATGTTTAGAGAGCTCAGAGTAGTTGTGTAAAGCCTTGGAATGACTAGAATAGTGTTTATGTTTACAATTAAGGAGGATTGGGTTCGGCGTTTTTGTTTGTGATTCAGTTAAAATGGTGACGGTTCTAGAAAATACTTCTAAGCAAACTGCCTAATTTTGGTAAAACTGTTAAAATACACAATGAGAGTTCCCAGAAATGATTAAGAACGTGTAATAAACACCTCAAGTACACGTAAATAGATTCTTACTACATTTACTGTCGAATTCAATTACAGAGGTTTCCCGTGTAAAGCTGTGAAATGACGAAAATACTGGTAATGTTTACAAGTCCGGGTACTTCCGGTGGCGTTTTCATGGTTCTGTGCTTTCAATTATTAAGAGTTCATGTTTACAGAGCTCAGAATTGGTGTCTAAAGCCTTGGAATGGCGAGAATAGTGTTTATGTTTACAATTTAGGAGGTTTGGCTTTGGCGTGTTTTGTGTGAATCAGTTAAAATGGTGACGGTTCTAGAAAATACTTCTAAGCAAACTGCCTAATTTTGGTAAAACTGTTAAAATACACAATGAGAGTTCCCAGAAATGATTAAGAACGTGTAATAAACACCTCAAGTACACGTAAATAGATTCTTACTACATTTACTGTCGAATTCAATCACAGAGGTTTCCCGTGGAAAGCTGTGGAATGACGAAAATACTGGTAATGTTTACAAGTCCGGGTACTTCCGGTGACGTTTTCATGGTTCTGTGCTTTCAATTATTAAGAGTTCATGTTTACAGAGCTCAGAAGTGGTGTCTAAAGCCTTGGAATGACGAGAATAGTGTTTATGTTTACAATTAAGGAGGATTGGGATCGGCGTTTTTTTTTTTTTTTAGTCAGTTAAAATGGTGACGGTTCTAGTAAATACTTCTAAGCAAACTGCCTAATTAATGGTAAAACTGTTAAAATACACAATGAGAGTTCCCAGAAATGATTAAGAACGTGTAATAAACACCTCAAGTACACGTAAATAGATTCTTACTACATTTACTGTCGAATTCAATTACAGAGGTTTCCCGTGTAAAGCTGTGAAATGACGAAAATACTGGTAATGTTTACAAGTCCGGGTACTTCCGGGGGCGTTTTCATGGTTCTGTGCTTTCAATTATTAAGAGTTCATGTTTACAGAGCTCAGAATTGGTGTCTAAAGCCTTGGAATGGCGAGAATAGTGTTTATGTTTACAATTTAGGAGGTTTGGCTTTGGCGTGTTTTGTGTGAATCAGTTAAAATGGTGACGGTTCCAGAAAATACTTCTAAGCAAACTGCCTAATTTTGGTAAAACTGTTAAAATACACAATGAGAGTTCCCAGAAATGATTAAGAACGTGTAATAAACACCTCAAGTACACGTAAATAGATTCTTACTACATTTACTGTCGAATTCAATCACAGAGGTTTCCCGTGGAAAGCTGTGGAATGACGAAAATACTGGTAATGTTTACAAGTCCGGGTACTTCCGGTGGCGTTTTCATGGTTCTGTGCTTTCAATTATTAAGAGTTCATGTTTACAGAGCTCAGAAGTGGTGTCTAAAGCCTTGGAATGACGAGAATAGTGTTTATGTTTACAATTAAGGAGGATTGGGTTCGGCGTTTTTTTTTTTTTTTTAGTCAGTTAAAATGGTGACGGTTCTAGTAAATACTTCTAAGCAAACTGACTAATTAATGGTAAAACTGTTAAAATACACAATGAGAGTTCCCAGAAATGATTAAGAACGTGTAATAAACACCTCAAGTACACGTAAATAGATTCTTACTACATATACTGTCGAATTCAATTACAGAGGTTTCCCGTGTAAGGCTGTGAAATGACGAAAATACTGGTAATGTTTATAAATCCGGGTACTTCGGGTGGCGTTTTCACGGGACTGTGCTTTCAATTATTAAGAGTTCATGTTTACAGAGCTCAGAGTAGGTGTGTAAAGCCTTGGAATGACGAGAATAGTGTTTATGTTTACAATTAAGGAGGATTGGGTTCGGCGTTTTTGTGTGTGATTCAGTTAAAATGGTGACGGTTCTAGAAAATACTTCTAAGCAAACTGCCTAATTTTGGTAAAACTGTTAAAATACACAATGAGAGTTCCCAGAAATGATTAAGAACGTGGAAGAAACACCTCAAGTACACGTAAATAGATTCTTACTACATTTACTGTCGAATTCAATTACAGAGGTTTCCCGTGTAAAGCTGTGAAATGACGAAAATACTGGTAATGTTTACAAGTCCGGGTACTTCCGGTGGCGTTTTCATGGTTCTGTGCTTTCAATTATTAAGAGTTCATGTTTACAGAGCTCAGAATTGGTGTCTAAAGCATTGGAATGGCGAGAATAGTGTTTATGTTTACAATTTAGGAGGTTTGGCTTTGGCGTGTTTTGTGTGAATCAGTTAAAATGGTGATGGTTCTAGAAAATACTTCTAAGCAAACTGCCTAATTTTGGTAAAACTGTTAAAATACACAATGAGAGTTCCCAGAAATGATTAAGAACGTGTAATAAACACCTCAAGTACACGTAAATAGATTCTTACTACATTTACTGTCGAATTCAATTACAGAGGTTTCCCGTGTAAAGCTGTGGAATGACGAACATACTGGTAATGTTTACAAGTCCGGGTACTTCCGGTGGCGTTTTCATGGTTCTGTGCTTTCAATTATTAAGAGTTCATGTTTACAGAGCTCAGAAGTGGTGTCTAAAGCCTTGGAATGACGAGAATAGTGTTTATGTTTACAATTAAGGAGGATTGGGTTCGGCGTTTTTTTTTTTTTTTTTAGTCAGTTAAAATGGTGACGGTTCTAGTAAATACTTCTAAGCAAACTGCCTAATTTTGGTAAAACTGTTAAAATACACAATGAGAGTTCCCAGAAATGATTAAGAACGTGTAATAAACACCTCAAGTACACGTAAATAGATTCTTACTACATATACTGTCGAATTCAATTACAGAGGTTTCCCGTGTAAAGCTGTGAAATGACGAAAATACTGGTAATGTTTATAAATCCGGGTACTTCGGGTGGCGTTTTCACGGGACTGTGCTTTCAATTATTAAGAGTTCATGTTTACAGAGCTCAGAATTGGTGTGTAAAGCCTTGGAATGACGAGAATAGTGTTTATGTTTACAATTAAGGAGGATTGGGTTCGGCGTTTTTGTGTGTGAATCAGTTAAAATGGTGACGGTGTCAGTAAATATCTAAGCAAACTGTCTAATTTTGGTAAAACTGATAATACACAATGAGATTTCCCAGAAATGATTAAAAACGTGGAAGAAACACTTCAAGTACACGTAAACAGATTTTAACTACATTTACTGTTGAATTCAATCACGGAGGTTTCCCGTGTAAAGCTGTGAAATGACGAAAATACTGGTAATGTTTATAAATCCGGGTACTTCGGGTGGCGTTTTCACGGGACTGTGCTTTCAATTATTAAGAGTTCATGCTTACAGAGCTCAGAGTAGGTGTCTAAAGCCTTGGAATGACGAGAATAGTGTTTATGTTTACAATTTAGGAGGTTTGGCTTTGGCGTGTTTTGTGTGAATCAGTTGAAATGGTGACGGTTCCGGTAAATACTTCTATGCAAAATGTCTAATTTTGCTAAAACTGTTAAAATACACAATGACAGTGCCCAGAAATGATTAAGAACGTGTAATAAACACCTCAAGTACACGAAAACAGATTTTAACTACATTTACTGTCGAATTCAATCACAGAGGTTTCCCGTGGAAAGCTGTGAAATGACGAAAATACTGGTAATGTTTACAAGTCCGGGTACTTCCGGTGGCGTTTTTACGGTTCTGTGCTTTCAATTATTAAGAGTTCCTGTTTACAGAGCTCAGAATTGGTGTCTAAAACCTTGGAATCACGAGAATAGTGTTTATGTTTACAATTAAGGAGGATTGGCTTTGGCGTTTTTTTTTGTGAATCGGTTAAAATGGTGACAGTTTCAGTAAATACTTCTAAGCAAACTGTCTAATTTTGGTAAAACTGATAATACACAATGAGATTTCCCAGAAATGATTAAAAACGTGGAAGAAACACTTCAAGTACACGTAAACAGATTTTATCTACATTTACTGTCGAATTCAATCACGGAGGTTTCCAGTGGAAAGCTGTGAAATGACGAAAATACTGGTAATGTTTACAAATACGGGTACTTCGGGTGGCGTTTTACGGGACTGGGCTTTCAATTATTAAGAGTTCATGTTTACAGAGCTCAGAGTAGGTGTCTAAAGCCTTGGAATGACGAGAATAGTGTTTATGTTTACAATTAAGGAGGATTGGGTTCGGCGCTTTTGTGTGTGAATCAGTTAAAATGGTGACGGTTCTAGTAAATACTTCTCAGCAAACTGCCTAATTTTGGTAAAACTGTTAAAATACACAATGAGAGTTCCCAGAAATGATTAAGAACGTGTAATAAACACCTCAAGTACACGTAAATAGATTCTTACTACATTTACTGTCTAATTCAATCACAGAGGTTTCCCGTGTAAAGCTGTGGAATGACGAAAATACTGGTAATGTTTACAAGTCCGGGTACTTCCGGTGGCGTTTTCATGGTTCTGTGCTTTCAATTATTAAGAGTTCATGTTTACAGAGCTCAGAATTGGTGTCTAAAGCCTTGGAATGGCGAGAATAGTGTTTATGTTTACAATTTAGGAGGTTTGGCTTTGGCGTGTTTTGTGTGAATCAGTTAAAATGGTGACGGTTCTAGAAAATACTTCTAAGCAAACTGCCTAATTTTGGTAAAACTGTTAAAATACACAATGAGAGTTCCCAGAAATGATTAAGAACGTGTAATAAGCACCTCAAGTACACGTAAATAGATTCTTACTACATTTACTGTCGAATTCAATTACAGAGGTTTCCCGTGTAAAGCTGTGAAATGACGAAAATACTGGTAATGTTTACAAGTCCGGGTACTTCCGGTGGCGTTTTCATGGTTCTGTGCTTTCAATTATTAAGAGTTCATGTTTACAGAGCTCAGAATTGGTGTCTAAAGCCTTGGAATGGCGAGAATAGTGTTTATGTTTACAATTTAGGAGGTTTGGCTTTGGCGTGTTTTGTGTGAATCAGTTAAAATGGTGACGGTTCTAGAAAATACTTCTAAGCAAACTGCCTAATTTTGGTAAAACTGTTAAAATACACAATGAGAGTTCCCAGAAATGATTAAGAACGTGTAATAAACACCTCAAGTACACGTAAATAAATTCTTACTACATTTACTGTCGAATTCAATCACAGAGGTTTCCCGTGGAAAGCTGTGGAATGACGAAAATACTGGTAATGTTTACAAGTCCGGGTACTTCCGGTGGCGTTTTCATGGTTCTGTGCTTTCAATTATTAAGAGTTCATGTTTACAGAGCTCAGAAGTGGTGTCTAAAGCCTTGGAATGACGAGAATAGTGTTTATGTTTACAATTAAGGAGGATTGGGTTCGGCGTTTTTTTTTTTTTTTAGTCAGTTAAAATGGTGACGGTTCTAGTAAATACTTCTAAGCAAACTGCCTAATTAATGGTAAAACTGTTAAAATACACAATGAGAGTTCCCAGAAATGATTAAGAACGTGTAATAAACACCTCAAGTACACGTAAATAGATTCTTACTACATATACTGTCGAATTCAATTACAGAGGTTTCCCGTGTAAAGCTGTGAAATGAAGAAAATACTGGTAATGTTTATAAATCCGGGTACTTCGGGTGGCGTTTTCACGGGACTGTGCTTTCAATTATTAAGAGTTCATGTTTACAGAGCTCAGAGTAGTTGTGTAAAGCCTTGGAATGACGAGAATAGTGTTTATGTTTACAATTAAGGAGGATTGGGTTCGGCGTTTTTGTGTGTGATTCAGTTAAAATGGTGACGGTTCTAGAAAATACTTCTAAGCAAACTGCCTAATTTTGGTAAAACTGTTAAAATACACAATGAGAGTTCCCAGAAATGATTAAGAACGTGTAATAAACACCTCAAGTACACGTAAATAGATTCTTACTACATTTACTGTCGAATTCAATTACAGAGGTTTCCCGTGTAAAGCTGTGAAATGACGAAAATACTGGTATTGTTTACAAGTCCGGGTACTTCCGGTGGCGTTTTCATGGTTCTGTGCTTTCAATTATTAAGAGTTCATGTTTACAGAGCTCAGAATTGGTGTCTAAAGCCTTGGAATGGCGAGAATAGTGTTTATGTTTACAATTTAGGAGGTTTGGCTTTGGCGTGTTTTGTGTGAATCAGTTAAAATGGTGACGGTTCTAGAAAATACTTCTAAGCAAACTGCCTAATTTTGGTAAAACTGTTAAAATACACAATGACAGTTCCCAGAAATGATTAAGAACGTGTAATAAACACCTCAAGTACACGTAAATAAATTCTTACTACATTTACTGTCGAATTCAATTACAGAGGTTTCCCGTGGAAAGCTGTGGAATGACGAAAATACTGGTAATGTTTACAAGTCCGGGTACTTCCGGTGGCGTTTTCATGGTTCTGTGCTTTCAATTATTAAGAGTTCATGTTTACAGAGCTCAGAAGTGGTGTCTAAAGCCTTGGAATGACGAGAATAGTGTTTATGTTTACAATTAAGGAGGATTGGGTTCGGCGTTTTTTTTTTTTTTTAGTCAGTTAAAATGGTGACGGTTCTAGTAAATACTTCTAAGCAAACTGCCTAATTAATGGTAAAACTGTTAAAATACACAATGAGAGTTCCCAGAAATGATTAAGAACGTGTAATAAACACCTCAAGTACACGTAAATAGATTCTTACTACATATACTGTCGAATTCAATTACAGAGGTTTCCCGTGTAAAGCTGTGAAATGACGAAAATACTGGTAATGTTTATAAATCCGGGTACTTCGGGTGGCGTTTTCACGGGACTGTGCTTTCAATTATTAAGAGTTCATGTTTACAGAGCTCAGAGTAGTTGTGTAAAGCCTTGGAATGACGAGAATAGTGTTTATGTTTACAATTAAGGAGGATTGGGTTCGGCGTTTTTGTTTGTGATTCAGTTAAAATGGTGACGGTTCTAGAAAATACTTCTAAGCAAACTGCCTAATTTTGGTAAAACTGTTAAAATACACAATGAGAGTTCCCAGAAATGATTAAGAACGTGTAATAAACACCTCAAGTACACGTAAATAGATTCTTACTACATTTACTGTCGAATTCAATTACAGAGGTTTCCCGTGTAAAGCTGTGAAATGACGAAAATACTGGTAATGTTTACAAGTCCGGGTACTTCCGGTGGCGTTTTCATGGTTCTGTGCTTTCAGTTATTAAGAGTTCATGTTTACAGAGCTCAGAATTGGTGTCTAAAGCCTTGGAATGGCGAGAATAGTGTTTATGTTTACAATTTAGGAGGTTTGGCTTTGGCGTGTTTTGTGTGAATCAGTTAAAATGGTGACGGTTCTAGAAAATACTTCTAAGCAAACTGCCTAATTTTGGTAAAACTGTTAAAATACACAATGAGAGTTCCCAGAAATGATTAAGAACGTGTAATAAACACCTCAAGTACACGTAAATAGATTCTTACTACATTTACTGTCGAATTCAATCACAGAGGTTTCCCGTGGAAAGCTGTGGAATGACGAAAATACTGGTAATGTTTACAAGTCCTGGTACTTCCGGTGACGTTTTCATGGTTCTGTGCTTTCAATTATTAAGAGTTCATGTTTACAGAGCTCAGAAGTGGTGTCTAAAGCCTTGGAATGACGAGAATAGTGTTTATGTTTACAATTAAGGAGGATTGGGTTCGGCGTTTTTTTTTTTTTTTAGTCAGTTAAAATGGTGACGGTTCTAGTAAATACTTCTAAGCAAACTGCCTAATTAATGGTAAAACTGTTAAAATACACAATGAGAGTTCCCAGAAATGATTAAGAACGTGTAATAAACACCTCAAGTACACGTAAATAGATTCTTACTACATATACTGTCAAATTCAATTACAGAGGTTTCCCGTGTAAAGCTGTGAAATGACGAAAATACTGGTAATGTTTATAAATCCGGGTACTTCGGGTGGCGTTTTCACGGGACTGTGCTTTCAGTTATTAAGAGTTCATGTTTACAGAGCTCAGAGTAGGTGTGTAAAGCCTTGGAATGACGCGAATAGTGTTTATGTTTACAATTAAGGAGGATTGGGTTCGGCGTTTTTGTGTGTGATTCAGTTAAAATGGTGACGGTTCTAGAAAATACTTCTAAGCAAACTGCCTAATTTTGGTAAAACTGTTAAAATACACAATGAGAGTTCCCAGAAATGATTAAGAACGTGTAATAAACACCTCAAGTACACGTAAATAGATTCTTACTACATTTACTGTCGAATTCAAATACAGAGGTTTCCCGTGTAAAGCTGTGAAATGACGAAAATACTGGTAATGTTTACAAGTCCGGGTACTTCCGGTGGCTTTTTCATGGTTCTGTGCTTTCAATTATTAAGAGTTCATGTTTACAGAGCTCAGAATTGGTGTCTAAAGCCTTGGAATGGCGAGAATAGTGTTTATGTTTACAATTTAGGAGGTTTGGCTTTGGCGTGTTTTGTGTGAATCAGTTAAAATGGTGACGGTTCTAGAAAATACTTCTAAGCAAACTGCCTAATTTTGGTAAAACTGTTAAAATACACAATGAGAGTTCCCAGAAATGATTAAGAACGTGTAATAAACACCTCAAGTACACGTAAATAGATTCTTACTACATATACTGTCGAATTCAATTACAGAGGTTTCCCGTGTAAAGCTGTGAAATGACGAAAATACTGGTAATGTTTATAAATCCGGGTACTTCGGGTGGCGTTTTCACGGGACTGTGCTTTCAATTATTAAGAGTTCATGTTTACAGAGCTCAGAAGTGGTGTCTAAAGCCTTGGAATGACGAGAATAGTGTTTATGTTTACAATTAAGGATGATTGGGTTCGGCGTTTTTGTGTGTGATTCAGTTAAAATGGTGACGGTTCTAGAAAATACTTCTAAGCAAACTGCCTAATTTTGGTAAAACTGTTTAAAATACACAATGAGAGTTCCCAGAAATGATTAAGAACGTGTAATAAACACGTCAAGTACACGTAAATAGATTCTTACTACATTTACTGTCGAATTCAATTACAGAGGTTTCCCGTGTAAAGCTGTGAAATGACGAAAATACTGGTAATGTTTACAAGTCCGGGTACTTCCGGGGGCGTTTTCATGGTTCTGTGCTTTCAATTATTAAGAGTTCATGTTTACAGAGCTCAGAATTGGTGTCTAAAGCCTTGGAATGGCGAGAATAGTGTTTATGTTTACAATTTAGGAGGTTTGGCTTTGGCGTGTTTTTTGTGAATCAGTTAAAATGGTGACGGTTCCAGAAAATACTTCTAAGCAAACTGCCTAATTTTGGTAAAACTGTTAAAATACACAATGAGAGTTCCCAGAAATGATTAAGAACGTGTAATAAACACCTCAAGTACACGTAAATAGATTCTTACTACATTTACTGTCGAATTCAATCACAGAGGTTTCCCGTGGAAAGCTGTGGAATGACGAAAATACTGGTAATGTTTACAAGTCCGGGTACTTCCGGTGGCGTTTTCATGGTTCTGTGCTTTCAATTATTAAGAGTTCATGTTTACAGAGCTCAGAAGTGGTGTCTAAAGCCTTGGAATGACGAGAATAGTGTTTATGTTTACAATTAAGGAGGATTGGGTTCGGCGTTTTTTTTTTTTTTTTAGTCAGTTAAAATGGTGACGGTTCTAGTAAATACTTCTAAGCAAACTGACTAATTAATGGTAAAACTGTTAAAATACACAATGAGAGTTCCCAGAAATGATTAAGAACGTGTAATAAACACCTCAAGTACACGTAAATAGATTCTTACTACATATACTGTCGAATTCAATTACAGAGGTTTCCCGTGTAAGGCTGTGAAATGACGAAAATACTGGTAATGTTTATAAATCCGGGTACTTCGGGTGGCGTTTTCACGGGACTGTGCTTTCAATTATTAAGAGTTCATGTTTACAGAGCTCAGAGTAGGTGTGTAAAGCCTTGGAATGACGAGAATAGTGTTTATGTTTACAATTAAGGAGGATTGGGTTCGGCGTTTTTGTGTGTGATTCAGTTAAAATGGTGACGGTTCTAGAAAATACTTCTAAGCAAACTGGCTAATTTTGGTAAAACTGTTAAAATACACAATGAGAGTTCCCAGAAATGATTAAGAACGTGTAATAAACACCTCAAGTACACGTAAATAGATTCTTACTACATTTACTGTCGAATTCAATTACAGAGGTTTCCCGTGTAAAGCTGTGAAATGACGAAAATACTGGTAATGTTTACAAGTCCGGGTACTTCCGGTGGCGTTTTCATGGTTCTGTGCTTTCAATTATTAAGAGTTCATGTTTACAGAGCTCAGAATTGGTGTCTAAAGCCTTGGAATGGCGAGAATAGTGTTTATGTTTACAATTTAGGAGGTTTGGCTTTGGCGTGTTTTGTGTGAATCAGTTAAAATGGTGATGGTTCTAGAAAATACTTCTAAGCAAACTGCCTAATTTTGGTAAAACTGTTAAAATACACAATGAGAGTTCCCAGAAATGATTAAGAACGTGTAATAAACACCTCAAGTACACGTAAATAGATTCTTACTACATTTACTGTCGAATTCAATTACAGAGGTTTCCCGTGTAAAGCTGTGGAATGACGAAAATACTGGTAATGTTTACAAGTCCCGGTACTTCCGGTGGCGTTTTCATGGTTCTGTGCTTTCAATTATTAAGAGTTCATGTTTACAGAGCTCAGAAGTGGTGTCTAAAGCCTTGGAATGACGAGAATAGTGTTTATGTTTACAATTAAGGAGGATTGGGTTCGGCGTTTTTTTTTTTTTTTTTAGTCAGTTAAAATGGTGACGGTTCTAGTAAATACTTCTAAGCAAACTGCCTAATTTTGGTAAAACTGTTAAAATACACAATGAGAGTTCCCAGAAATGATTAAGAACGTGTAATAAACACCTCAAGTACACGTAAATAGATTCTTACTACATATACTGTCGAATTCAATTACAGAGGTTTCCCGTGTAAAGCTGTGAAATGACGAAAATACTGGTAATGTTTATAAATCCGGGTACTTCGGGTGGCGTTTTCACGGGACTGTGCTTTCAATTATTAAGAGTTCATGTTTACAGAGCTCAGAATTGGTGTGTAAAGCCTTGGAATGACGAGAATAGTGTTTATGTTTACAATTAAGGAGGATTGGGTTCGGCGTTTTTGTGTGTGAATCAGTTAAAATGGTGACGGTGTCAGTAAATATCTAAGCAAACTGTCTAATTTTGGTAAAACTGATAATACACAATGAGATTTCCCAGAAATGATTAAAAACGTGGAAGAAACACTTCAAGTACACGTAAACAGATTTTAACTACATTTACTGTCGAATTCAATCACGGAGGTTTCCCGTGTAAAGCTGTGAAATGACGAAAATACTGGTAATGTTTATAAATCCGGGTACTTCGGGTGGCGTTTTCACGGGACTGTGCTTTCAATTATTAAGAGTTCATGCTTACAGAGCTCAGAGTAGGTGTCTAAAGCCTTGGAATGACGAGAATAGTGTTTATGTTTACAATTTAGGAGGTTTGGCTTTGGCGTGTTTTGTGTGAATCAGTTGAAATGGTGACGGTTCCGGTAAATACTTCTATGCAAAATGTCTAATTTTGCTAAAACTGTTAAAATACACAATGACAGTGCCCAGAAATGATTAAGAACGTGTAATAAACACCTCAAGTACACGAAAACAGATTTTAACTACATTTACTGTCGAATTCAATCACAGAGGTTTCCCGTGGAAAGCTGTGAAATGACGAAAATACTGGTAATGTTTACAAGTCCGGGTACTTCCGGTGGCGTTTTTACGGTTCTGTGCTTTCAATTATTAAGAGTTCCTGTTTACAGAGCTCAGAATTGGTGTCTAAAACCTTGGAATCACGAGAATAGTGTTTATGTTTACAATTAAGGAGGATTGGCTTTGGCGTTTTTTTTTGTGAATCGGTTAAAATGGTGACAGTTTCAGTAAATACTTCTAAGCAAACTGTCTAATTTTGGTAAAACTGATAATACACAATGAGATTTCCCAGAAATGATTAAAAACGTGGAAGAAACACTTCAAGTACACGTAAACAGATTTTATCTACATTTACTGTCGAATTCAATCACGGAGGTTTCCAGTGGAAAGCTGTGAAATGACGAAAATACTGGTAATGTTTACAAATACGGGTACTTCGGGTGGCGTTTTACGGGACTGGGCTTTCAATTATTAAGAGTTCATGTTTACAGAGCTCAGAGTAGGTGTCTAAAGCCTTGGAATGACGAGAATAGTGTTTATGTTTACAATTAAGGAGGATTGGGTTCGGCGCTTTTGTGTGTGAATCAGTTAAAATGGTGACGGTTCTAGTAAATACTTCTCAGCAAACTGCCTAATTTTGGTAAAACTGTTAAAATACACAATGAGAGTTCCCAGAAATGATTAAGAACGTGTAATAAACACCTCAAGTACACGTAAATAGATTCTTACTACATTTACTGTCGAATTCAATTACAGAGGTTTCCCGTGTAAAGCTGTGGAATGACGAAAATACTGGTAATGTTTACAAGTCCGGGTACTTCCGGTGGCGTTTTCATGGTTCTGTGCTTTCAATTATTAAGAGTTCATGTTTACAGAGCTCAGAATTGGTGTCTAAAGCCTTGGAATGGCGAGAATAGTGTTTATGTTTACAATTTAGGAGGTTTGGCTTTGGCGTGTTTTGTGTGAATCAGTTAAAATGGTGACGGTTCTAGAAAATACTTCTAAGCAAACTGCCTAATTTTGGTAAAACTGTTAAAATACACAATGAGAGTTCCCAGAAATGATTAAGAACGTGTAATAAGCACCTCAAGTACACGTAAATAGATTCTTACTACATTTACTGTCGAATTCAATTACAGAGGTTTCCCGTGTAAAGCTGTGAAATGACGAAAATACTGGTAATGTTTACAAGTCCGGGTACTTCCGGTGGCGTTTTCATGGTTCTGTGCTTTCAATTATTAAGAGTTCATGTTTACAGAGCTCAGAATTGGTGTCTAAAGCCTTGGAATGGCGAGAATAGTGTTTATGTTTACAATTTAGGAGGTTTGGCTTTGGCGTGTTTTGTGTGAATCAGTTAAAATGGTGACGGTTCTAGAAAATACTTCTAAGCAAACTGCCTAATTTTGGTAAAACTTTTAAAATACACAATGAGAGTTCCCAGAAATGATTAAGAACGTGTAATAAACACCTCAAGTACACGTAAATAAATTCTTACTACATTTACTGTCGAATTCAATCACAGAGGTTTCCCGTGGAAAGCTGTGGAATGACGAAAATACTGGTAATGTTTACAAGTCCGGGTACTTCCGGTGGCGTTTTCATGGTTCTGTGCTTTCAATTATTAAGAGTTCATGTTTACAGAGCTCAGAAGTGGTGTCTAAAGCCTTGGAATGACGAGAATAGTGTTTATGTTTACAATTAAGGAGGATTGGGTTCGGCGTTTTTTTTTTTTTTTAGTCAGTTAAAATGGTGACGGTTCTAGTAAATACTTCTAAGCAAACTGCCTAATTAATGGTAAAACTGTTAAAATACACAATGAGAGTTCCCAGAAATGATTAAGAACGTGTAATAAACACCTCAAGTACACGTAAATAGATTCTTACTACATATACTGTCGAATTCAATTACAGAGGTTTCCCGTGTAAAGCTGTGAAATGACGAAAATACTGGTAATGTTTATAAATCCGGGTACTTCGGGTGGCGTTTTCACGGGACTGTGCTTTCAATTATTAAGAGTTCATGTTTACAGAGCTCAGAGTAGTTGTGTAAAGCCTTGGAATGACGAGAATAGTGTTTATGTTTACAATTAAGGAGGATTGGGTTCGGCGTTTTTGTTTGTGATTCAGTTAAAATGGTGACGGTTCTAGAAAATACTTCTAAGCAAACTGCCTAATTTTGGTAAAACTGTTAAAATACACAATGAGAGTTCCCAGAAATGATTAAGAACGTGTAATAAACACCTCAAGTACACGTAAATAGATTCTTACTACATTACTGTCGAATTCAATTACAGAGGTTTCCCGTGTAAAGCTGTGAAATGACGAAAATACTGGTAATGTTTACAAGTCCGGGTACTTCCGGTGGCGTTTTCATGGTTCTGTGCTTTCAATTATTAAGAGTTCATGTTTACAGAGCTCAGAATTGGTGTCTAAAGCCTTGGAATGGCGAGAATAGTGTTTATGTTTACAATTTAGGAGGTTTGGCTTTGGCGTGTTTTGTGTGAATCAGTTAAAATGGTGACGGTTCTAGAAAATACTTCTAAGCAAACTGCCTAATTTTGGTAAAACTGTTAAAATACACAATGAGAGTTCCCAGAAATGATTAAGAACGTGTAATAAACACCTCAAGTACACGTAAATAGATTCTTACTACATTTACTGTCGAATTCAATCACAGAGGTTTCCCGTGGAAAGCTGTGGAATGACGAAAATACTGGTAATGTTTACAAGTCCGGGTACTTCCGGTGACGTTTTCATGGTTCTGTGCTTTCAATTATTAAGAGTTCATGTTTACAGAGCTCAGAAGTGGTGTCTAAAGCCTTGGAATGACGAGAATAGTGTTTATGTTTACAATTAAGGAGGATTGGGTTCGGCGTTTTTTTTTTTTTTTTAGTCAGTTAAAATGGTGACGGTTCTAGTAAATACTTCTAAGCAAACTGCCTAATTAATGGTAAAACTGTTAAAATACACAATGAGAGTTCCCAGAAATGATTAAGAACGTGTAATAAACACCTCAAGTACACGTAAATAGATTCTTACTACATATACTGTCGAATTCAATTACAGAGGTTTCCCGTGTAAAGCTGTGAAATGACGAAAATACTGGTAATGTTTATAAATCCGGGTACTTCGGGTGGCGTTTTCACGGGACTGTGCTTTCAATTATTAAGAGTTCATGTTTACAGAGCTCAGAGTAGTTGTGTAAAGCCTTGGAATGACGAGAATAGTGTTTATGTTTACAATTAAGGAGGATTGGGTTCGGCGTTTTTGTTTGTGATTCAGTTAAAATGGTGACGGTTCTAGAAAATACTTCTAAGCAAACTGCCTAATTTTGGTAAAACTGTTAAAATACACAATGAGAGTTCCCAGAAATGATTAAGAACGTGTAATAAACACCTCAAGTACACGTAAATAGATTCTTACTACATTTACTGTCGAATTCAATTACAGAGGTTTCCCGTGTAAAGCTGTGAAATGACGAAAATACTGGTAATGTTTACAAGTCCGGGTACTTCCGGTGGCGTTTTCATGGTTCTGTGCTTTCAATTATTAAGAGTTCATGTTTACAGAGCTCAGAATTGGTGTCTAAAGCCTTGGAATGGCGAGAATAGTGTTTATGTTTACAATTTAGGAGGTTTGGCTTTGGCGTGTTTTGTGTGAATCAGTTAAAATGGTGACGGTTCTAGAAAATACTTCTAAGCAAACTGCCTAATTTTGGTAAAACTTTTAAAATACACAATGAGAGTTCCCAGAAATGATTAAGAACGTGTAATAAACACCTCAAGTACACGTAAATAAATTCTTACTACATTTACTGTCGAATTCAATCACAGAGGTTTCCCGTGGAAAGCTGTGGAATGACGAAAATACTGGTAATGTTTACAAGTCCGGGTACTTCCGGTGGCGTTTTCATGGTTCTGTGCTTTCAATTATTAAGAGTTCATGTTTACAGAGCTCAGAAGTGGTGTCTAAAGCCTTGGAATGACGAGAATAGTGTTTATGTTTACAATTAAGGAGGATTGGGTTCGGCGTTTTTTTTTTTTTTTAGTCAGTTAAAATGGTGACGGTTCTAGTAAATACTTCTAAGCAAACTGCCTAATTAATGGTAAAACTGTTAAAATACACAATGAGAGTTCCCAGAAATGATTAAGAACGTGTAATAAACACCTCAAGTACACGTAAATAGATTCTTACTACATATACTGTCGAATTCAATTACAGAGGTTTCCCGTGTAAAGCTGTGAAATGACGAAAATACTGGTAATGTTTATAAATCCGGGTACTTCGGGTGGCGTTTTCACGGGACTGTGCTTTCAATTATTAAGAGTTCATGTTTACAGAGCTCAGAGTAGTTGTGTAAAGCCTTGGAATGACGAGAATAGTGTTTATGTTTACAATTAAGGAGGATTGGGTTCGGCGTTTTTGTTTGTGATTCAGTTAAAATGGTGACGGTTCTAGAAAATACTTCTAAGCAAACTGCCTAATTTTGGTAAAACTGTTAAAATACACAATGAGAGTTCCCAGAAATGATTAAGAACGTGTAATAAACACCTCAAGTACACGTAAATAGATTCTTACTACATTACTGTCGAATTCAATTACAGAGGTTTCCCGTGTAAAGCTGTGAAATGACGAAAATACTGGTAATGTTTACAAGTCCGGGTACTTCCGGTGGCGTTTTCATGGTTCTGTGCTTTCAATTATTAAGAGTTCATGTTTACAGAGCTCAGAATTGGTGTCTAAAGCCTTGGAATGGCGAGAATAGTGTTTATGTTTACAATTTAGGAGGTTTGGCTTTGGCGTGTTTTGTGTGAATCAGTTAAAATGGTGACGGTTCTAGAAAATACTTCTAAGCAAACTGCCTAATTTTGGTAAAACTGTTAAAATACACAATGAGAGTTCCCAGAAATGATTAAGAACGTGTAATAAACACCTCAAGTACACGTAAATAGATTCTTACTACATTTACTGTCGAATTCAATCACAGAGGTTTCCCGTGGAAAGCTGTGGAATGACGAAAATACTGGTAATGTTTACAAGTCCGGGTACTTCCGGTGACGTTTTCATGGTTCTGTGCTTTCAATTATTAAGAGTTCATGTTTACAGAGCTCAGAAGTGGTGTCTAAAGCCTTGGAATGACGAGAATAGTGTTTATGTTTACAATTAAGGAGGATTGGGTTCGGCGTTTTTTTTTTTTTTTAGTCAGTTAAAATGGTGACGGTTCTAGTAAATACTTCTAAGCAAACTGCCTAATTAATGGTAAAACTGTTAAAATACACAATGAGAGTTCCCAGAAATGATTAAGAACGTGTAATAAACACCTCAAGTACACGTAAATAGATTCTTACTACATATACTGTCGAATTCAATTACAGAGGTTTCCCGTGTAAAGCTGTGAAATGACGAAAATACTGGTAATGTTTATAAATCCGGGTACTTCGGGTGGCGTTTTCACGGGACTGTGCTTTCAATTATTAAGAGTTCATGTTTACAGAGCTCAGAGTAGTTGTGTAAAGCCTTGGAATGACGAGAATAGTGTTTATGTTTACAATTAAGGAGGATTGGGTTCGGCGTTTTTGTTTGTGATTCAGTTAAAATGGTGACGGTTCTAGAAAATACTTCTAAGCAAACTGCCTAATTTTGGTAAAACTGTTAAAATACACAATGAGAGTTCCCAGAAATGATTAAGAACGTGTAATAAACACCTCAAGTACACGTAAATAGATTCTTACTACATTTACTGTCGAATTCAATTACAGAGGTTTCCCGTGTAAAGCTGTGAAATGACGAAAATACTGGTAATGTTTACAAGTCCGGGTACTTCCGGTGGCGTTTTCATGGTTCTGTGCTTTCAATTATTAAGAGTTCATGTTTACAGAGCTCAGAATTGGTGTCTAAAGCCTTGGAATGGCGAGAATAGTGTTTATGTTTACAATTTAGGAGGTTTGGCTTTGGCGTGTTTTGTGTGAATCAGTTAAAATGGTGACGGTTCTAGAAAATACTTCTAAGCAAACTGCCTAATTTTGGTAAAACTGTTAAAATACACAATGAGAGTTCCCAGAAATGATTAAGAACGTGTAATAAACACCTCAAGTACACGTAAATAGATTCTTACTACATTTACTGTCGAATTCAATCACAGAGGTTTCCCGTGGAATGCTGTGGAATGACGAAAATACTGGTAATGTTTACAAGTCCGGGTACTTCCGGTGACGTTTTCATGGTTCTGTGCTTTCAATTATTAAGAGTTCATGTTTACAGAGCTCAGAAGTGGTGTCTAAAGCCTTGGAATGACGAGAATAGTGTTTATGTTTACAATTAAGGAGGATTGGGTTCGGCGTTTTTTTTTTTTTTTAGTCAGTTAAAATGGTGACGGTTCTAGTAAATACTTCTAAGCAAACTGCCTAATTAATGGTAAAACTGTTAAAATACACAATGAGAGTTCCCAGAAATGATTAAGAACGTGTAATAAACACCTCAAGTACACGTAAATAGATTCTTACTACATATACTGTCGAATTCAATTACAGAGGTTTCCCGTGTAAAGCTGTGAAATGACGAAAATACTGGTAATGTTTATAAATCCGGGTACTTCGGGTGGCGTTTTCACGGGACTGTGCTTTCAGTTATTAAGAGTTCATGTTTACAGAGCTCAGAGTAGGTGTGTAAAGCCTTGGAATGACGAGAATAGTGTTTATGTTTACAATTAAGGAGGATTGGGTTCGGCGTTTTTGTGTGTGATTCAGTTAAAATGGTGACGGTTCTAGAAAATACTTCTAAGCAAACTGCCTAATTTTGGTAAAACTGTTAAAATACACAATGAGAGTTCCCAGAAATGATTAAGAACGTGTAATAAACACCTCAAGTACACGTAAATAGATTCTTACTACATTTACTGTCGAATTCAAATACAGAGGTTTCCCGTGTAAAGCTGTGAAATGACGAAAATACTGGTAATGTTTACAAGTCCGGGTACTTCCGGTGGCTTTTTCATGGTTCTGTGCTTTCAATTATTAAGAGTTCATGTTTACAGAGCTCAGAATTGGTGTCTAAAGCCTTGGAATGGCGAGAATAGTGTTTATGTTTACAATTTAGGAGGTTTGGCTTTGGCGTGTTTTGTGTGAATCAGTTAAAATGGTGACGGTTCTAGAAAATACTTCTAAGCAAACTGCCTAATTTTGGTAAAACTGTTAAAATACACAATGAGAGTTCCCAGAAATGATTAAGAACGTGTAATAAACACCTCAAGTACACGTAAATAGATTCTTACTACATATACTGTCGAATTCAATTACAGAGGTTTCCCGTGTAAAGCTGTGAAATGACGAAAATACTGGTAATGTTTATAAATCCGGGTACTTCGGGTGGCGTTTTCACGGGACTGTGCTTTCAATTATTAAGAGTTCATGTTTACAGAGCTCAGAAGTGGTGTCTAAAGCCTTGGAATGACGAGAATAGTGTTTATGTTTACAATTAAGGATGATTGGGTTCGGCGTTTTTGTGTGTGATTCAGTTAAAATGGTGACGGTTCTAGAAAATACTTCTAAGCAAACTGCCTAATTTTGGTAAAACTGTTTAAAATACACAATGAGAGTTCCCAGAAATGATTAAGAACGTGTAATAAACACCTCAAGTACACGTAAATAGATTCTTACTACATTTACTGTCGAATTCAATTACAGAGGTTTCCCGTGTAAAGCTGTGAAATGACGAAAATACTGGTAATGTTTACAAGTCCGGGTACTTCCGGGGGCGTTTTCATGGTTCTGTGCTTTCAATTATTAAGAGTTCATGTTTACAGAGCTCAGAATTGGTGTCTAAAGCCTTGGAATGGCGAGAATAGTGTTTATGTTTACAATTTAGGAGGTTTGGCTTTGGCGTGTTTTGTGTGAATCAGTTAAAATGGTGACGGTTCCAGAAAATACTTCTAAGCAAACTGCCTAATTTTGGTAAAACTGTTAAAATACACAATGAGAGTTCCCAGAAATGATTAAGAACGTGTAATAAACACCTCAAGTACACGTAAATAGATTCTTACTACATTTACTGTCGAATTCAATCACAGAGGTTTCCCGTGGAAAGCTGTGGAATGACGAAAATACTGGTAATGTTTACAAGTCCGGGTACTTCCGGTGGCGTTTTCATGGTTCTGTGCTTTCAATTATTAAGAGTTCATGTTTACAGAGCTCAGAATTGGTGTGTAAAGCCTTGGAATGACGAGAATAGTGTTTATGTTTACAATTAAGGAGGATTGGGTTCGGCGTTTTTGTGTGTGATTCAGTTAAAATGGTGACGGTTCTAGAAAATACTTCTAAGCAAACTGCCTAATTTTGGTAAAACTGTTAAAATACACAATGAGAGTTCCCAGAAATGATTAAGAACGTGTAATAAACACCTCAAGTACACGTAAATAGATTCTTACTACATTTACTGTGGAATTCAATTACAGAGTTTTCCCGGGTAAAGCTGTGAAATGACGAAAATACTGGTAATGTTTACAAGTCCGGGTACTTCCGGTGGCGTTTTCATGGTTCTGTGCTTTCAATTATTAAGAGTTCATGTTTACAGAGCTCAGAATTGGTGTCTAAAGCCTTGGAATGACGAGAATAGTGTTTATGTTTACAATTTAGGAGGTTTGGCTTTGGCGTGTTTTGTGTGAATCACTTAAAATGGTGACGGTTCTAGAAAATACTTCTAAGCAAACTGCCTAATTTTGGTAAAACTGTTAAAATACACAATGAGAGTTCCCAGAAATGATTAAGAACGTGTAATAAAGACCTCAAGTACACGTAAATAGATTCTTACTACATTTACTGTCGAATTCAATTACAGAGGTTTCCCGTGTAAAGCTGTGGAATGACGAAAATACTGGTAATGTTTACAAGTCCGGGTACTTCCGGTGGCGTTTTCATGGTTTTGTGCTTTCAATTATTAAGAGTTCATGTTTACAGAGCTCAGAAGTGGTGTCTAAAGCCTTGGAATGACGAGAATAGTGTTTATGGTTACAATTAAGGAGGATTGGGTTGGGCGTTTTTTTTTTTTTTTTAGTCAGTTAAAATGGTGACGATTCTAGTAAATACTTCTAAGCAAACTGCCTAATTTTGGTAAAACTGTTAAAATACACAATGAGAGTTCCCAGAAATGATTAAGAACGTGTAATAAACACCTCAAGTACACGTAAATAGATTCTTACTACATATACTGTCGAATTCAATTACAGAGGTTTCCCGTGTAAAGCTGTGAAATGACGAAAATACTGGTAATGTTTATAAATCCGGGTACTTCGGGTGGCGTTTTCACGGGACTGTGCTTTCAATTATTAAGAGTTCATGTTTACAGAGCTCAGAAGTGGTGTCTAAAGCCTTGGAATGACGAGAATAGTGTTTATGTTTACAATTAAGGAGGATTGGTTTCGGCGTTTTTTTTTTTTTTTTTTTAGTCAGTTAAAATGGTGACGGTTCTAGTAAATACTTCTAAGCAAACTGCCTAATTTTGGTAAAACTGTTAAAATACACAATGAGAGTTCCCAGAAATGATTAAGAACGTGTAATAAACACCTCAAGTTCACGTAAATAGATTCTTACTACATATACTGTCGAATTCAATTACAGAGGTTTCCCGTGTAAAGCTGTGAAATGACGAAAATACTGGTAATGTTTATAAATCCGGGTACTTCGGGTGGCGTTTTCACGGGACTGTGCTTTCAATTATTAAGAGTTCATGTTTACAGAGCTCAGAATTGGTGTGTAAAGCCTTGGAATGACGAGAATAGTGTTTATGTTTACAATTAAGGAGGATTGGGTTCGGCGTTTTTGTGTGTGATTCAGTTAAAATGGTGACGGTTCTAGAAAATACTTCTAAGCAAACTGCCTAATTTTGGTAAAACTGTTAAAATACACAATGAGAGTTCCCAGAAATGATTAAGAACGTGTAATAAACACCTCAAGTACACGTAAATAGATTCTTACTACATTTACTGTCGAATTCAATTACAGAGGTTTCCCCTGTAAAGCTGTGAAATGACGAAAATACTGGTAATGTTTACAAGTCCGGGTACTTCCGGTGGCGTTTTCATGGTTCTGTGCTTTCAATTATTAAGAGTTCATGTTTACAGAGCTCAGAATTGGTGTCTAAAGCCTTGGAATGGCGAGAATAGTGTTTATGTTTACAATTTAGGAGGTTTGGCTTTGGCGTGTTTTGTGTGAATCAGTTAAAATGGTGACGGTTCTAGAAAATACTTCTAAGCAAACTGCCTAATTTTGGTAAAACTGTTAAAATACACAATGAGAGTTCCCAGAAATGATTAAGAACGTGTAATAAACACCTCAAGTACACGTAAATAGATTCTTACTACATTTACTGTCGAATTCAATTACAGAGGTTTCCCGTGTAAAGCTGTGGAATGACGAAAATACTGGTAATGTTTACAAGTCCGGGTACTTCCGGTGGCGTTTTCATGGTTCTGTGCTTTCAATTATTAAGAGTTCATGTTTACAGAGCTCAGAATTGGTGTGTAAAGCCTTGGAATGACGAGAATAGTGTTTATGTTTACAATTAAGGAGGATTGGGTTCGGCGTTTTTGTGTGTGATTCAGTTAAAATGGTGACGGTTCTAGAAAATACTTCTAAGCAAACTGCCTAATTTTGGTAAAACTGTTAAAATACACAATGAGAGTTCCCAGAAATGATTAAGAACGTGTAATAAACACCTCAAGTACACGTAAATAGATTCTTACTACATTTACTGTGGAATTCAATTACAGAGTTTTCCCGGGTAAAGCTGTGAAATGACGAAAATACTGGTAATGTTTACAAGTCCGGGTACTTCCGGTGGCGTTTTCATGGTTCTGTGCTTTCAATTATTAAGAGTTCATGTTTACAGAGCTCAGAATTGGTGTCTAAAGCCTTGGAATGACGAGAATAGTGTTTATGTTTACAATTTAGGAGGTTTGGCTTTGGCGTGTTTTGTGTGAATCACTTAAAATGGTGACGGTTCTAGAAAATACTTCTAAGCAAACTGCCTAATTTTGGTAAAACTGTTAAAATACACAATGAGAGTTCCCAGAAATGATTAAGAACGTGTAATAAACACCTCAAGTACACGTAAATAGATTCTTACTACATTTACTGTCGAATTCAATTACAGAGGTTTCCCGTGTAAAGCTGTGGAATGACGAAAATACTGGTAATGTTTACAAGTCCGGGTACTTCCGGTGGCGTTTTCATGGTTTTGTGCTTTCAATTATTAAGAGTTCATGTTTACAGAGCTCAGAAGTGGTGTCTAAAGCCTTGGAATGACGAGAATAGTGTTTATGTTTACAATTAAGGAGGATTGGGTTCGGCGTTTTTTTTTTTTTTTTTAGTCAGTTAAAATGGTGACGGTTCTAGTAAATACTTCTAAGCAAACTGCCTAATTTTGGTAAAACTGTTAAAATACACAATGAGAGTTCCCAGAAATGATTAAGAACGTGTAATAAACACCTCAAGTACACGTAAATAGATTCTTACTACATATACTGTCGAATTCAATTACAGAGGTTTCCCGTGTAAAGCTGTGAAATGACGAAAATACTGGTAATGTTTATAAATCCGGGTACTTCGGGTGGCGTTTTCACGGGACTGTGCTTTCAATTATTAAGAGTTCATGTTTACAGAGCTCAGAAGTGGTGTCTAAAGCCTTGGAATGACGAGAATAGTGTTTATGGTTACAATTAAGGAGGATTGAGTTCGGCGTTTTGTTTTTTTTTTTTAGTCAGTTAAAATGGTGACGGTTCTAGTAAATACTTCTAAGCAAACTGCCTAATTTTGGTAAAACTGTTAAAATACACAATGAGAGTTCCCAGAAATGATTAAGAACGTGTAATAAACACCTCAAGTACACGTAAATAGATTCTTACTACATATACTGTCTAATTCAATTACAGAGGTTTCCCGTGTAAAGCTGTGAAATGACGAAAATACTGGTAATGTTTATAAATCCGGGTACTTCGGGTGGCGTTTTCACGGGACTGTGCTTTCAATTATTAAGAGTTCATGTTTACAGAGCTCAGAATTGGTGTGTAAAGCCTTGGAATGACGAGAATAGTGTTTATGTTTACAATTAAGGAGGATTGGGTTCGGCGTTTTTGTGTGTGATTCAGTTAAAATGGTGACGGTTCTAGAAAATACTTCTAAGCAAACTGCCTAATTTTGGTAAAACTGTTAAAATACACAATGAGAGTTCCCAGAAATGATTAAGAACGTGTAATAAACACCTCAAGTACACGTAAATAGATTCTTACTACATTTACTGTCGAATTCAAATACAGAGGTTTCCCGTGTAAAGCTGTGAAATGACGAAAATACTGGTAATGTTTACAAGTCCGGGTACTTCTGGTGGCTTTTTCATGGTTCTGTGCTTTCAATTATTAAGAGTTCATGTTTACAGAGCTCAGAATTGGTGTCTAAAGCCTTGGAATGGCGAGAATAGTGTTTATGTTTACAATTTAGGAGGTTTGGCTTTGGCGTGTTTTGTGTGAATCAGTTAAAATGGTGACGGTTCTAGAAAATACTTCTAAGCAAACTGCCTAATTTTGGTAAAACTGTTAAAATACACAATGAGAGTTCCCAGAAATGATTAAGAACGTGTAATAAACACCTCAAGTACACGTAAATAGATTCTTACTACATATACTGTCGAATTCAATTACAGAGGTTTCCCGTGTAAAGCTGTGAAATGACGAAAATACTGGTAATGTTTATAAATCCGGGTACTTCGGGTGGCGTTTTCACGGGACTGTGCTTTCAATTATTAAGAGTTCATGTTTACAGAGCTCAGAAGTGGTGTCTAAAGCCTTGGAATGACGAGAATAGTGTTTATGTTTACAATTAAGGATGATTGGGTTCGGCGTTTTTGTGTGTGATTCAGTTAAAATGGTGACGGTTCTAGAAAATACTTCTAAGCAAACTGCCTAATTTTGGTAAAACTGTTTAAAATACACAATGAGAGTTCCCAGAAATGATTAAGAACGTGTAATAAACACCTCAAGTACACGTAAATAGATTCTTACTACATTTACTGTCGAATTCAATTACAGAGGTTTCCCGTGTAAAGCTGTGAAATGACGAAAATACTGGTAATGTTTACAAGTCCGGGTACTTCCGGGGGCGTTTTCATGGTTCTGTGCTTTCAATTATTAAGAGTTCATGTTTACAGAGCTCAGAATTGGTGTCTAAAGCCTTGGAATGGCGAGAATAGTGTTTATGTTTACAATTTAGGAGGTTTGGCTTTGGCGTGTTTTGTGTGAATCAGTTAAAATGGTGACGGTTCCAGAAAATACTTCTAAGCAAACTGCCTAATTTTGGTAAAACTGTTAAAATACACAATGAGAGTTCCCAGAAATGATTAAGAACGTGTAATAAACACCTCAAGTACACGTAAATAGATTCTTACTACATTTACTGTCGAATTCAATCACAGAGGTTTCCCGTGGAAAGCTGTGGAATGACGAAAATACTGGTAATGTTTACAAGTCCGGGTACTTCCGGTGGCGTTTTCATGGTTCTGTGCTTTCAATTATTAAGAGTTCATGTTTACAGAGCTCAGAATTGGTGTGTAAAGCCTTGGAATGACGAGAATAGTGTTTATGTTTACAATTAAGGAGGATTGGGTTCGGCGTTTTTGTGTGTGATTCAGTTAAAATGGTGACGGTTCTAGAAAATACTTCTAAGCAAACTGCCTAATTTTGGTAAAACTGTTAAAATACACAATGAGAGTTCCCAGAAATGATTAAGAACGTGTAATAAACACCTCAAGTACACGTAAATAGATTCTTACTACATTTACTGTGGAATTCAATTACAGAGTTTTCCCGGGTAAAGCTGTGAAATGACGAAAATACTGGTAATGTTTACAAGTCCGGGTACTTCCGGTGGCGTTTTCATGGTTCTGTGCTTTCAATTATTAAGAGTTCATGTTTACAGAGCTCAGAATTGGTGTCTAAAGCCTTGGAATGACGAGAATAGTGTTTATGTTTACAATTTAGGAGGTTTGGCTTTGGCGTGTTTTGTGTGAATCACTTAAAATGGTGACGGTTCTAGAAAATACTTCTAAGCAAACTGCCTAATTTTGGTAAAACTGTTAAAATACACAATGAGAGTTCCCAGAAATGATTAAGAACGTGTAATAAAGACCTCAAGTACACGTAAATAGATTCTTACTACATTTACTGTCGAATTCAATTACAGAGGTTTCCCGTGTAAAGCTGTGGAATGACGAAAATACTGGTAATGTTTACAAGTCCGGGTACTTCCGGTGGCGTTTTCATGGTTTTGTGCTTTCAATTATTAAGAGTTCATGTTTACAGAGCTCAGAAGTGGTGTCTAAAGCCTTGGAATGACGAGAATAGTGTTTATGGTTACAATTAAGGAGGATTGGGTTGGGCGTTTTTTTTTTTTTTTTAGTCAGTTAAAATGGTGACGATTCTAGTAAATACTTCTAAGCAAACTGCCTAATTTTGGTAAAACTGTTAAAATACACAATGAGAGTTCCCAGAAATGATTAAGAACGTGTAATAAACACCTCAAGTACACGTAAATAGATTCTTACTACATATACTGTCGAATTCAATTACAGAGGTTTCCCATGTAAAGCTGTGAAATGACGAAAATACTGGTAATGTTTATAAATCCGGGTACTTCGGGTGGCGTTTTCACGGGACTGTGCTTTCAATTATTAAGAGTTCATGTTTACAGAGCTCAGAAGTGGTGTCTAAAGCCTTGGAATGACGAGAATAGTGTTTATGTTTACAATTAAGGAGGATTGGTTTCGGCGTTTTTTTTTTTTTTTTTTTAGTCAGTTAAAATGGTGACGGTTCTAGTAAATACTTCTAAGCAAACTGCCTAATTTTGGTAAAACTGTTAAAATACACAATGAGAGTTCCCAGAAATGATTAAGAACGTGTAATAAACACCTCAAGTTCACGTAAATAGATTCTTACTACATATACTGTCGAATTCAATTACAGAGGTTTCCCGTGTAAAGCTGTGAAATGACGAAAATACTGGTAATGTTTATAAATCCGGGTACTTCGGGTGGCGTTTTCACGGGACTGTGCTTTCAATTATTAAGAGTTCATGTTTACAGAGCTCAGAATTGGTGTGTAAAGCCTTGGAATGACGAGAATAGTGTTTATGTTTACAATTAAGGAGGATTGGGTTCGGCGTTTTTGTGTGTGATTCAGTTAAAATGGTGACGGTTCTAGAAAATACTTCTAAGCAAACTGCCTAATTTTGGTAAAACTGTTAAAATACACAATGAGAGTTCCCAGAAATGATTAAGAACGTGTAATAAACACCTCAAGTACACGTAAATAGATTCTTACTACATTTACTGTGGAATTCAATTACAGAGTTTTCCCGGGTAAAGCTGTGAAATGACGAAAATACTGGTAATGTTTACAAGTCCGGGTACTTCCGGTGGCGTTTTCATGGTTCTGTGCTTTCAATTATTAAGAGTTCATGTTTACAGAGCTCAGAATTGGTGTCTAAAGCCTTGGAATGACGAGAATAGTGTTTATGTTTACAATTTAGGAGGTTTGGCTTTGGCGTGTTTTGTGTGAATCACTTAAAATGGTGACGGTTCTAGAAAATACTTCTAAGCAAACTGCCTAATTTTGGTAAAACTGTTAAAATACACAATGAGAGTTCCCAGAAATGATTAAGAACGTGTAATAAACACCTCAAGTACACGTAAATAGATTCTTACTACATTTACTGTGGAATTCAATTACAGAGTTTTCCCGGGTAAAGCTGTGAAATGACGAAAATACTGGTAATGTTTACAAGTCCGGGTACTTCCGGTGGCGTTTTCATGGTTCTGTGCTTTCAATTATTAAGAGTTCATGTTTACAGAGCTCAGAATTGGTGTCTAAAGCCTTGGAATGGCGAGAATAGTGTTTATGTTTACAATTTAGGAGGTTTGGCTTTGGCGTGTTTTGTGTGAATCAGTTAAAATGGTGACGGTTCTAGAAAATACTTCTAAGCAAACTGCCTAATTTTGGTAAAACTGTTAAAATACACAATGAGAGTGCCCAGAAATGATTAAGAACGTGTAATAAACACCTCAAGTACACGTAAATAGATTCTTACTACATTTACTGTCGAATTCAATTACAGAGGTTTCCCGTGTAAAGCTGTGGAATGACGAAAATACTGGTAATGTTTACAAGTCCGGGTACTTCCGGTGGCGTTTTCATGGTTCTGTGCTTTCAATTATTAAGAGTTCATGTTTACAGAGCTCAGAAGTGGTGTCTAAAGCCTTGGAATGACGAGAATAGTGTTTATGTTTACAATTAAGGAGGATTGGGTTCGGCGTTTTTTTTTTTTTTTTTTAGTCAGTTAAAATGGTGACGATTCTAGTAAATACTTCTAAGCAAACTGCCTAATTTTGGTAAAACTGTTAAAATACACAATGAGAGTTCCCAGAAATGATTAAGAACGTGTAATAAACACCTCAAGTACACGTAAATAGATTCTTACTACATATACTGTCGAATTCAATTACAGAGGTTTCCTGTGTAAAGCTGTGAAATGACGAAAATACTGGTAATGTTTATAAATCCGGGTACTTCGGGTGGCGTTTTCACGGGACTGTGCTTTCAATTATTAAGAGTTCATGTTTACAGAGCTCAGAATTGGTGTGTAAAGCCTTGGAATGACGAGAATAGTGTTTATGTTTACAATTAAGGAGGATTGGGTTCGGCGTTTTTGTGTGTGATTCAGTTAAAATGGTGACGGTTCTAGAAAATACTTCTAAGCAAACTGCCTAATTTTGGTAAAACTGTTAAAATACACAATGAGAGTTCCCAGAAATGATTAAGAACGTGTAATAAACACCTCAAGTACACGTAAATAGATTCTTACTACATTTACTGTCGAATTCAATTACAGAGGATTCCCGTGTAAAGCTGTGGAATGACGAAAATACTGGTAATGTTTACAAGTCCGGGTACTTCGGGTGGCGTTTTCACGGGACTGTGCTTTCAATTATTAAGAGTTCATGTTTACAGAGCTCAGAAGTGGTGTCTAAAGCCTTGGAATGACGAGAATAGTGTTTATGTTTACAATTAAGGAGGATTGGGTTCGGCGTTTTTTTTTTTTTTTTTAGTCAGTTAAAATGGTGACGGTTCTAGTAAATACATCTAAGCAAACTGCCTAATTTTGATAAAACTGTTAAAATACACAATGAGAGTTCCCAGAAATGATTAAGAACGTGTAATAAACACCTCAAGTACACATAAATAGATTCTTACTACATATACTGTCGAATTCAATTACAGAGGTTTCCTGTGTAAAGCTGTGAAATGACGAAAATACTGGTAATGTTTATAAATCCGGGTACTTCGGGTGGCGTTTTCACGGGACTGTGCTTTCAGTTATTAAGAGTTCATGTTTACAGAGCTCAGAATTGGTGTGTAAAGCCTTGGAATGACGAGAATAGTGTTTATGTTTACAATTAAGGAGGATTGGGTTCGGCGTTTTTGTGTGTGATTCAGTTAAAATGGTGACGGTTCTATAAAATACTTCTAAGCAAACTGCCTAATTTTGGTAAAACTGTTAAAATACACAATGAGAGTTCCCAGAAATGATTAAGAACGTGTAATAAACACCTCAAGTACACGTAAATAGATTCTTACTACATTTACTGTCGAATTCAATTACAGAGGTTTCCCGTGTAAAGCTGTGGAATGACGAAAATATTGGTAATGTTTACAAGTCCGGGTACTTCCGGTGGCGTTTTCATGGTTTTGTGCTTTCAATTATTAAGAGTTCATGTTTACAGAGCTCAGAAGTGGTGTCTAAAGCCTTGGAATGACGAGAATAGTGTTTATGTTTACAATTAAGGAGGATTGGGTTCGGCGTTTTTTTTTTTTTTTTTTAGTCAGTTAAAATGGTGACGGTTCTAGTAAATACTTCTAAGCAAACTGCCTAATTTTGGTAAAACTGTTAAAATACACAATGAGAGTTCCCAGAAATGATTAAGAACGTGTAATAAACACCTCAAGTACACGTAAATAGATTCTTACTACATATACTGTCGAATTCAATTACAGAGGTTTCCCGTGTAAAGCTGTGAAATGACGAAAATACTGGTAATGTTTACAAGTCCGGGTACTTCCGGTGGCGTTTTCATGGTTCTGTGCTTTCAATTATTAAGAGTTCATGTTTACAGAGCTCAGAAGTGGTGTCTAAAGCCTTGGAATGACGAGAATAGTGTTTATGTTTACAATTAAGGAGGATTGGGTTCGGCGTTTTTTTTTTTTTTTTTAGTCAGTTAAAATGGTGACGATTCTAGTAAATACTTCTAAGCAAACTGCCTAATTTTGGTAAAACTGTTAAAATACACAATGAGAGTTCCCAGAAATGATTAAGAACGTGTAATAAACACCTCAAGTACACGTAAATAGATTCTTACTACATATACTGTCGAATTCAATTACAGAGGTTTCCTGTGTAAAGCTGTGAAATGACGAAAATACTGGTAATGTTTATAAATCCGGGTACTTCGGGTGGCGTTTTCACGGGACTGTGCTTTCAATTATTAAGAGTTCATGTTTACAGAGCTCAGAATTGGTGTGTAAAGCCTTGGAATGACGAGAATAGTGTTTATGTTTACAATTAAGGAGGATTGGGTTCGGCGTTTTTGTGTGTGATTCAGTTAAAATGGTGACGGTTCTAGAAAATACTTCTAAGCAAACTGCCTAATTTTGGTAAAACTGTTAAAATACACAATGAGAGTTCCCAGAAATGATTAAGAACGTGTAATAAACACCTCAAGTACACGTAAATAGATTCTTACTACATTTACTGTCGAATTCAATTACAGAGGTTTCCCGTGTAAAGCTGTGGAATGACGAAAATACTGGTAATGTTTACAAGTCCGGGTACTTCGGGTGGCGTTTTCACGGGACTGTGCTTTCAATTATTAAGAGTTCATGTTTACAGAGCTCAGAAGTGGTGTCTAAAGCCTTGGAATGACGAGAATAGTGTTTATGTTTACAATTAAGGAGGATTGGGTTCGGCGTTTTTTTTTTTTTTTTTAGTCAGTTAAAATGGTGACGGTTCTAGTAAATACATCTAAGCAAACTGCCTAATTTTGATAAAACTGTTAAAATACACAATGAGAGTTCCCAGAAATGATTAAGAACGTGTAATAAACACCTCAAGTACACATAAATAGATTCTTACTACATATACTGTCGAATTCAATTACAGAGGTTTCCTGTGTAAAGCTGTGAAATGACGAAAATACTGGTAATGTTTATAAATCCGGGTACTTCGGGTGGCGTTTTCACGGGACTGTGCTTTCAGTTATTAAGAGTTCATGTTTACAGAGCTCAGAATTGGTGTGTAAAGCCTTGGAATGACGAGAATAGTGTTTATGTTTACAATTAAGGAGGATTGGGTTCGGCGTTTTTGTGTGTGATTCAGTTAAAATGGTGACGGTTCTATAAAATACTTCTAAGCAAACTGCCTAATTTTGGTAAAACTGTTAAAATACACAATGAGAGTTCCCAGAAATGATTAAGAACGTGTAATAAACACCTCAAGTACACGTAAATAGATTCTTACTACATTTACTGTCGAATTCAATTACAGAGGTTTCCCGTGTAAAGCTGTGGAATGACGAAAATATTGGTAATGTTTACAAGTCCGGGTACTTCCGGTGGCGTTTTCATGGTTTTGTGCTTTCAATTATTAAGAGTTCATGTTTACAGAGCTCAGAAGTGGTGTCTAAAGCCTTGGAATGACGAGAATAGTGTTTATGTTTACAATTAAGGAGGATTGGGTTCGGCGTTTTTTTTTTTTTTTTTTAGTCAGTTAAAATGGTGACGGTTCTAGTAAATACTTCTAAGCAAACTGCCTAATTTTGGTAAAACTGTTAAAATACACAATGAGAGTTCCCAGAAATGATTAAGAACGTGTAATAAACACCTCAAGTACACGTAAATAGATTCTTACTACATATACTGTCGAATTCAATTACAGAGGTTTCCCGTGTAAAGCTGTGAAATGACGAAAATACTGGTAATGTTTATAAATCCGGGTACTTCGGGTGGCGTTTTCACGGGACTGTGCTTTCAATTATTAAGAGTTCATGTTTACAGAGCTCAGAAATGGTGTCTAAAGCCTTGGAATGACGAGAATAGTGTTTATGGTTACAATTAAGGAGGATTGGGTTCGGCGTTTTGTTTTTTTTTTTTAGTCAGTTAAAATGGTGACGGTTCTAGTAAATACTTCTAAGCAAACTGCCTAATTTTGGTAAAACTGTTAAAATACACAATGAGAGTTCCCAGAAATGATTAAGAACGTGTAATAAACACCTCAAGTACACGTAAATAGATTCTTACTACATATACTGTCGAATTCAATTACAGAGGTTTCCCGTGTAAAGCTGTGAAATGACGAAAATACTGGTAATGTTTATAAATCCGGGTACTTCGGGTGGCGTTTTCACGGGACTGTGCTTTCAATTATTAAGAGTTCATGTTTACAGAGCTCAGAATTGGTGTGTAAAGCCTTGGAATGACGAGAATAGTGTTTATGTTTACAATTAAGGAGGATTGGGTTCGGCGTTTTTGTGTGTGATTCAGTTAAAATGGTGACGGTTCTAGAAAATACTTCTAAGCAAACTGCCTAATTTTGGTAAAACTGTTAAAATACACAATGAGAGTTCCCAGAAATGATTAAGAACGTGTAATAAACACCTCAAGTACACGTAAATAGATTCTTACTACATTTACTGTCGAATTCAATTACAGAGGTTTCCCGTGTAAAGCTGTGAAATGACGAAAATACTGGTAATGTTTACAAGTCCGGGTACTTCCGGTGGCGTTTTCATGGTTCTGTGCTTTCAATTATTAAGAGTTCATGTTTACAGAGCTCAGAATTGGTGTCTAAAGCCTTGGAATGGCGAGAATAGTGTTTATGTTTACAATTTAGGAGGTTTGGCTTTGGCGTGTTTTGTGTGAATCAGTTAAAATGGTGACGGTTCTAGAAAATACTTCTAAGCAAACTGCCTAATTTTGGTAAAACTGTTAAAATACACAATGAGAGTTCCCAGAAATGATTAAGAACGTGTAATAAACACCTCAAGTACACGTAAATAGATTCTTACTACATTTACTGTCGAATTCAATTACAGAGGTTTCCCGTGTAAAGCTGTGAAATGACGAAAATACTGGTAATGTTTACAAGTCCGGGTACTTCCGGTGGCGTTTTCATGGTTCTGTGCTTTCAATTATTAAGAGTTCATGTTTACAGAGCTCAGAAGTGGTGTCTAAAGCCTTGGAATGACGACAATAGTGTTTATGGTTACAATTAAGGAGGATTGGGTTGGGCGTTTTTTTTTTTTTTTTTTAGTCAGTTAAAATGGTGATGATTCTAGTAAATACTTCTAAGCAAACTGCCTAATTTTGGTAAAACTGTTAAAATACACAATGAGAGTTCCCAGAAATGATTAAGAACGTGTAATAAACACCTCAAGTACACGTAAATAGATTCTTACTACATATACTGTCGAATTCAATTACAGAGGTTTCCCGTGTAAAGCTGTGAAATGACGAAAATACTGGTAATGTTTATAAATCCGGGTACTTCCGGTGGCGTTTTCATGGTTCTGTGCTTTCAATTATTAAGAGTTAATGTTTACAGAGCTCAGAAGTGGTGTCTAAAGCCTTGGAATGACGAGAATAGTGTTTATGTTTACAATTAAGGAGGATTGGGTTCGGCGTTTTGTGTGTGATTCAGTTAAAATGGTGAGGGTTCTAGAAAATACTTCTAAGCAAACTGCCTAATTTTGGTAAAACTGTTAAAATACACAATGAGAGTTCCCAGAAATGATTAAGAACGTGTAATAAACACCTCAAGTACACGTAAATAGATTCTTACTACATTTACTGTCGAATTCAATTACAGAGGTTTCCCGTGTAAAGCTGTGAAATGACGAAAATACTGGTAATGTTTACAAGTCGGGTACTTCCGGTGGCGTTTTCATGGTTCTGTGCTTTCAATTATTAAGAGTTCATGTTTACAGAGCTCAGAATTGGTGTCTAAAGCCTTGGAATGGCGAGAATAGTGTTTATGTTTACAATTTAGGAGGTTTGGCTTTGGCGTGTTTTGTGTGAATCAGTTAAAATGGTGACGGTTCTAGAAAATACTTCTAAGCAAACTGCCTAATTTTGGTAAAACTGTTAAAATACACAATGAGAGTTCCCAGAAATGATTAAGAACGTGTAATAAACACCTCAAGTACACGTAAATAGATTCTTACTACATTTACTGTCGAATTCAATTACAGAGGTTTCCCGTGTAAAGCTGTGGAATGACGAAAATACTGGTAATGTTTACAAGTCCGGGTACTTCCGGTGGCGTTTTCATGGTTCTGTGCTTTCAATTATTAAGAGTTCATGTTTACAGAGCTCAGAAGTGGTGTCTAAAGCCTTGGAATGACGAGAATAGTGTTTATGTTTACAATTAAGGAGGATTGGGTTCGGCGTTTTTTTTTTTTTTTTTAGTCAGTTAAAATGGTGACGGTTCTAGTAAATACTTCTAAGCAAACTGCCTAATTTTGGTAAAACTGTTAAAATACACAATGAGAGTTCCCAGAAATGATTAAGAACGTGTAATAAACACCTCAAGTACACGTAAATAGATTCTTACTACATATACTGTCGAATTCAATTACAGAGGTTTCCCGTGTAAAGCTGTGAAATGACGAAAATACTCTTAATGTTTATAAATCCGGGTACTTCGGGTGGCGTTTTCACGGGACTGTGCTTTCAATTATTAAGAGTTCATGTTTACAGAGCTCAGAATTGGTGTGTAAAGCCTTGGAATGACGAGAATAGTGTTTATGTTTACAATTAAGGAGGATTGGGTTCGGCGTTTTTGTGTGTGATTCAGTTAAAATGGTGACGGTTCTAGAAAATACTTCTAAGCAAACTGCCTAATTTTGGTGAAACTGTTAAAATACACAATGAGAGTTCCCAGAAATGATTAAGAACGTGTAATAAACACCTCAAGTACACGTAAATAGATTCTTACTACATTTACTGTCGAATTCAATTACAGAGGTTTCCCGTGTAAAGCTGTGGAATGATGAAAATACTGGTAATGTTTACAAGTCCGGGTACTTCCGGTGGCGTTTTCATGGTTCTGTGCTTTCAATTATTAAGAGTTCATGTTTACAGAGCTCAGAAGTGGTGTCTAAAGCCTTGGAATGACGAGAATAGTGTTTATGTTTACAATTAAGGAGGATTGGGTTCGGCGTTTTTGTGTGTGATTCAGTTAAAATGGTGACGGTTCTAGTAAATACTTCTAAGCAAACTGCCTAATTTTGGTAAAACTGTTAAAATACACAATGAGAGTTCCCAGAAATGATTAAGAACGTGTAATAAACACCTCAAGTACACGTAAATAGATTCTTACTACATATACTGTCGAATTCAATTACAGAGGTTTCCCGTGTAAAGCTGTGAAATGACGAAAATACTGGTAATGTTTATAAATCCGGGTACTTCGGGTGGCGTTTTCACGGGACTGTGCTTTCAATTATTAAGAGTTCATGTTTACAGAGCTCAGAATTGGTGTGTAAAGCCTTGGAATGACGAGAATAGTGTTTGTTTACAATTAAGGAGGATTGGGTTCGGCGTTTTTGTGTGTGATTCAGTTAAAATGGTGACGGTTCTAGAAAATACTTCTAAGCAAACTGCCTAATTTTGGTAAAACTGTTAAAATACACAATGAGAGTTCCCAGAAATGATTAAGAACGTGTAATAAACACCTCAAGTACACGTAAATAGATTCTTACTACATTTACTGTCGAATTCAATCACAGAGGTTTCCCGTGGAAAGCTGTGGAATGACGAAAATACTGGTAATGTTTACAAGTCCGGGTACTTCCGGTGGCGTTTTCATGGTTCTGTGCTTTCAATTATTAAGAGTTCATGTTTACAGAGCTCAGAATTGGTGTCTAAAGCCTTGGAATGGCGAGAATAGTGTTTATGTTTACAATTTAGGAGGTTTGGCTTTGGCGTGTTTTGTGTGAATCAGTTAAAATGGTGACGGTTTTAGAAAATACTTCTAAGCAAACTGCCTAATTTTGGTAAAACTGTTAAAATACACAATGAGAGTTCCCAGAAATGATTAAGAACGTGTAATAAACACCTCAAGTACACGTAAATAGATTCTTACTACATTTACTGTCGAATTCAATTACAAAGGTTTCCCGTGTAAAGCTGTGAAATGACGAAAATACTGGTAATGTTTACAAGTCCGGGTACTTCCGGTGGCGTTTTCATGGTTCTGTGCTTTCAATTATTAAGAGTTCATGTTTACAGAGCTCAGAAGTGGTGTCTAAAGCCTTGGAATGACGAGAATAGTGTTTATGTTTACAATTAAGGAGGATTGGGTTCGGCGTTTTTTTTTTTTTTTAGTCAGTTAAAATGGTGACGGTTCTAGAAAATACTTCTAAGCAAACTGCCTAATTTTGGTAAAACTGTTAAAATACACAATGAGAGTTCCCAGAAATGATTAAGAACGTGTAATAAACACCTCAAGTACTCGTAAATAAATTCTTACTACATTTACTGTCGAATTCAATCACAGAGGTTTCCCGTGGAAAGCTGTGGAATGACGAAAATACTGGTAATGTTTACAAGTCCGGGTACTTCCGGTGGCGTTTTCATGGTTCTATGCTTTCAATTATTAAGAGTTCATGTTTACAGAGCTCAGAAGTGGTGTCTAAAGCCTTGGAATGGCGAGAATAGTGTTTATGTTTACAATTAAGGAGGATTGGGTTCGGCGTTTTTTTTTTTTTTTTTAGTCAGTTAAAATGGTGACGGTTCTAGTAAATACTTCTAAGCAAACTGCCTAATTTTGGTAAAACTGTTAAAATACACAATGAGAGTTCCCAGAAATGATTAAGAACGTGTAATAAACACCTCAAGTACACGTAAATAGATTCTTACTACATATACTGTCGAATTCAATTACAGAGGTTTCCCGTGTAAAGCTGTGAAATGACGAAAATACTGGTAATGTTTATAAATCCGGGTACTTCGGGTGGCGTTTTCACGGGACTGTGCTTTCAATTATTAAGAGTTCATGTTTACAGAGCTCAGAATTGGTGTGTAAAGCCTTGGAATGACGAGAATAGTGTTTATGTTTACAATTAAGGAGGATTGGGTTCGGCGTTTTTGTGTGTGATTCAGTTAAAATGGTGACGGTTCTAGAAAATACTTCTAAGCAAACTGCCTAATTTTGGTAAAACTGTTAAAATACACAATGAGAGTTCCCAGAAATGATTAAGAACGTGTAATAAACACCTCAAGTACACGTAAATAGATTCTTACTACATTTACTGTCGAATTCAATTACAGAGGTTTCCCGTGTAAAGCTGTGAAATGACGAAAATACTGGTAATGTTTACAAGTCCGGGTACTTCCGGTGGCGTTTTCATGGTTCTGTGCTTTCAATTATTAAGAGTTCATGTTTACAGAGCTCAGAATTGGTGTCTAAAGCCTTGGAATGGCGAGAATAGTGTTTATGTTTACAATTTAGGAGGTTTGGCTTTGGCGTGTTTTGTGTGAATCAGTTAAAATGGTGACGGTTCTAGAAAATACTTCTAAGCAAACTGCCTAATTTTGGTAAAACTGTTAAAATACACAATGAGAGTTCCCAGAAATGATAAAGAACGTGTAATAAACACCTCAAGTACACGTAAATAGATTCTTACTACATTTACTGTCGAATTCAATTACAGAGGTTTCCCGTGTAAAGCTGTGAAATGACGAAAATACTGGTAATGTTTACAAGTCCGGGTACTTCCGGTGGCGTTTTCATGGTTCTGTGCTTTCAATTATTAAGAGTTCATGTTTACAGAGCTCAGAAGTGGTGTCTAAAGCCTTGGAATGACGACAATAGTGTTTATGGTTACAATTAAGGAGGATTGGGTTGGGCGTTTTTTTTTTTTTTTTTTAGTCAGTTAAAATGGTGACGATTCTAGTAAATACTTCTAAGCAAACTGCCTAATTTTGGTAAAACTGTTAAAATACACAATGAGAGTTCCCAGAAATGATTAAGAACGTGTAATAAACACCTCAAGTACACGTAAATAGATTCTTACTACATATACTGTCGAATTCAATTACAGAGGTTTCCCGTGTAAAGCTGTGAAATGACGAAAATACTGGTAATGTTTATAAATCCGGGTACTTCGGGTGGCGTTTTCACGGGACTGTGCTTTCAATTATTAAGAGTTCATGTTTACAGAGCTCAGAATTGGTGTCTAAAGCCTTGGAATGACGAGAATAGTGTTTATGTTTACAATTAAGGAGGATTGGTTTCGGCGTTTTGTTTGTGATTCAGTTAAAATGGTGACGGTTCTAGAAAATACTTCTAAGCAAACTGCCTAATTTTGGTAAAACTGTTAAAATACACAATGAGAGTTCCCAGAAATGATTAAGAACGTGTAATAAACACCTCAAGTACACGTAAATAGATTCTTACTACATTTACTGTCGAATTCAATTACAGAGGTTTCCCGTGTAAAGCTGTGAAATGACGAAAATACTGGTAATGTTTACAAGTCGGGTACTTCCGGTGGCGTTTTCATGGTTCTGTGCTTTCAATTATTAAGAGTTCATGTTTACAGAGCTCAGAATTGGTGTCTAAAGCCTTGGAATGGCGAGAATAGTGTTTATGTTTACAATTTAGGAGGTTTGGCTTTGGCGTGTTTTGTGTGAATCAGTTAAACTGGTGACGGTTCTAGAAAATACTTCTAAGCAAACTGCCTAATTTTGGTAAAACTGTTAAAATACACAATGAGAGTTCCCAGAAATGATTAAGAACGTGTAATAAACACCTCAAGTACACGTAAATAGATTCTTACTACATTTACTGTCGAATTCAATTACAGAGGTTTCCCGTGTAAAGCTGTGGAATGACGAAAATACTGGTAATGTTTACAAGTCCGGGTACTTCCGGTGGCGTTTTCATGGTTCTGTGCTTTCAATTATTAAGAGTTCATGTTTACAGAGCTCAGAAGTGGTGTCTAAAGCCTTGGAATGACGAGAATAGTGTTTATGTTTACAATTAAGGAGGATTGGGTTCGGCGTTTTTTTTTTTTTTTTTAGTCAGTTAAAATGGTGACGGTTCTAGTAAATACTTCTAAGCAAACTGCCTAATTTTGGTAAAACTGTTAAAATACACAATGAGAGTTCCCAGAAATGATTAAGAACGTGTAATAAACACCTCAAGTACACGTAAATAGATTCTTACTACATATACTGTCGAATTCAATTACAGAGGTTTCCCGTGTAAAGCTGTGAAATGACGAAAATACTCTTAATGTTTATAAATCCGGGTACTTCGGGTGGCGTTTTCACGGGACTGTGCTTTCAATTATTAAGAGTTCATGTTTACAGAGCTCAGAATTGGTGTGTAAAGCCTTGGAATGACGAGAATAGTGTTTATGTTTACAATTAAGGAGGATTGGGTTCGGCGTTTTTGTGTGTGATTCAGTTAAAATGGTGACGGTTCTAGAAAATACTTCTAAGCAAACTGCCTAATTTTGGTAAAACTGTTAAAATACACAATGAGAGTTCCCAGAAATGATTAAGAACGTGTAATAAACACCTCAAGTACACGTAAATAGATTCTTACTACATTTACTGTCGAATTCAATTACAGAGGTTTCCCGTGTAAAGCTGTGGAATGATGAAAATACTGGTAATGTTTACAAGTCCGGGTACTTCCGGTGGCGTTTTCATGGTTCTGTGCTTTCAATTATTAAGAGTTCATGTTTACAGAGCTCAGAAGTGGTGTCTAAAGCCTTGGAATGACGACAATAGTGTTTATGTTTACAATTAAGGAGGATTGGGTTCGGCGTTTTTGTGTGTGATTCAGTTAAAATGGTGACGGTTCTAGTAAATACTTCTAAGCAAACTGCCTAATTTTGGTAAAACTGTTAAAATACACAATGAGAGTTCCCAGAAATGATTAAGAACGTGTAATAAACACCTCAAGTACACGTAAATAGATTCTTACTACATATACTGTCGAATTCAATTACAGAGGTTTCCCGTGTAAAGCTGTGAAATGACGAAAATACTGGTAATGTTTATAAATCCGGGTACTTCGGGTGGCGTTTTCACGGGACTGTGCTTTCAATTATTAAGAGTTCATGTTTACAGAGCTCAGAGTAGGTGTGTAAAGCCTTGGAATGACGAGAATAGTGTTTATGTTTACAATTAAGGAGGATTGGGTTCGGCGTTTTTGTGTGTGATTCAGTTAAAATGGTGACGGTTCTAGAAAATACTTCTAAGCAAACTGCCTAATTTTGGTAAAACTGTTAAAATACACAATGAGAGTTCCCAGAAATGATTAAGAACGTGTAATAAACACCTCAAGTACACGTAAATAGATTCTTACTACATTTACTGTCGAATTCAATTACAGAGGTTTCCCGTGTAAAGCTGTGAAATGACGAAAATACTGGTAATGTTTACAAGTCCGGGTACTTCCGGTGGCGTTTTCATGGTTCTGTGCTTTCAATTATTAAGAGTTCATGTTTACAGAGCTCAGAATTGGTGTCTAAAGCCTTGGAATGGCGAGAATAGTGTTTATGTTTACAATTTAGGAGGTTTGGCTTTGGCGTGTTTTGTGTGAATCAGTTAAAATGGTGACGGTTCTAGAAAATACTTCTAAGCAAACTGCCTAATTTTGGTAAAACTGTTAAAATACACAATGAGAGTTCCCAGAAATGATTAAGAACGTGTAATAAACACCTCAAGTACACGTAAATAGATTCTTACTACATTTACTGTCGAATTCAATTACAGAGGTTTCCCGTGTAAAGCTGTGAAATGACGAAAATACTGGTAATGTTTACAAGTCCGGGTACTTCCGGTGGCGTTTTCATGGTTCTGTGCTTTCAATTATTAAGAGTTCATGTTTACAGAGCTCAGAAGTGGTGTCTAAAGCCTTGGAATGACGAGAATAGTGTTTATGTTTACAATTAAGGAGGATTGGGTTCGGCGTTTTTTTTTTTTTTTAGTCAGTTAAAATGGTGACGGTTCTAGAAAATACTTCTAAGCAAACTGCCTAATTTTGGTAAAACTGTTAAAATACACAATGAGAGTTCCCAGAAATGATTAAGAACGTGTAATAAACACCTCAAGTACTCGTAAATAAATTCTTACTACATTTACTTTCGAATTCAATCACAGAGGTTTCCCGTGGAAAGCTGTGGAATGACGAAAATACTGGTAATGTTTACAAGTCCGGGTACTTCCGGTGGCGTTTTCATGGTTCTGTGCTTTCAATTATTAAGAGTTCATGTTTACAGAGCTCAGAAGTGGTGTCTAAAGCCTTGGAATGACGAGAATAGTGTTTATGTTTACAATTAAGGAGGATTGGGTTCGGCGTTTTGTTTTTTTTTTAGTCAGTTAAAATGGTGACGGTTCTAGAAAATACTTCTAAGCAAACTGCCTAATTTTGGTAAAACTGTTAAAATACACAATGAGAGTTCCCAGAAATGATTAAGAACGTGTAATAAACACCTCAAGTACACGTAAATAGATTCTTACTACATATACTGTCGAATTCAATTACAGAGGTTTCCCGTGTAAAGCTGTGAAATGACGAAAATACTGGTAATGTTTATAAATCCGGGTACTTCGGGTGACGTTTTCACGGGACTGTGCTTTCAATTATTAAGAGTTCATGTTTACAGAGCTCAGAGTAGTTGTGTAAAGCCTTGGAATGACGAGAATAGTGTTTATGTTTACAATTAAGGAGGATTGGGTTCGGCGTTTTTGTTTGTGATTCAGTTAAAATGGTGACGGTTCTAGAAAATACTTCTAAGCAAACTGCCTAATTTTGGTAAAACTGTTAAAATACACAATGAGAGTTCCCAGAAATGATTAAGAACGTGTAATAAACACCTCAAGTACACGTAAATAGATTCTTACTACATTTACTGTCGAATTCAATTACAGAGGTTTCCCGTGTAAAGCTGTGAAATGACGAAAATACTGGTAATGTTTACAAGTCCGGGTACTTCCGGTGGCGTTTTCATGGTTCTGTGCTTTCAATTATTAAGAGTTCATGTTTACAGAGCTCAGAATTGGTGTCTAAAGCCTTGGAATGGCGAGAATAGTGTTTATGTTTACAATTTAGGAGGTTTGGCTTTGGCGTGTTTTGTGTGAATCAGTTAAAATGGTGACGGTTCTAGAAAATACTTCTAAGCAAACTGCCTAATTTTGGTAAAACTGTTAAAATACACAATGAGAGTTCCCAGAAATGATTAAGAACGTGTAATAAACACCTCAAGTACACGTAAATAGATTCTTACTACATTTACTGTCGAATTCAATCACAGAGGTTTCCCGTGGAAAGCTGTGGAATGACGAAAATACTGGTAATGTTTACAAGTCCGGGTACTTCCGGTGGCGTTTTCATGGTTCTGTGCTTTCAATTATTAAGAGTTCATGTTTACAGAGCTCAGAAGTGGTGTCTAAAGCCTTGGAATGACGAGAATAGTGTTTATGTTTACAATTAAGGAGGATTGGGTTCGGCGTTTTTTTTTTTTTTTAGTCAGTTAAAATGGTGACGGTTCTAGTAAATACTTCTAAGCAAACTGCCTAATTAATGGTAAAACTGTTAAAATACACAATGAGAGTTCCCAGAAATGATTAAGAACGTGTAATAAACACCTCAAGTACACGTAAATAGATTCTTACTACATATACTGTCGAATTCAATTACAGAGGTTTCCCGTGTAAAGCTGTGAAATGACGAAAATACTGGTAATGTTTATAAATCCGGGTACTTCGGGTGGCGTTTTCACGGGACTGTGCTTTCAATTATTAAGAGTTCATGTTTACAGAGCTCAGAGTAGGTGTGTAAAGCCTTGGAATGACGAGAATAGTGTTTATGTTTACAATTAAGGAGGATTGGGTTCGGCGTTTTTGTGTGTGATTCAGTTAAAATGGTGACGGTTCTAGAAAATACTTCTAAGCAAACTGCCTAATTTTGGTAAAACTGTTAAAATACACAATGAGAGTTCCCAGAAATGATTAAGAACGTGTAATAAACACCTCAAGTACACGTAAATAGATTCTTACTACATTTACTGTCGAATTCAATTACAGAGGTTTCCCGTGTAAAGCTGTGAAATGACGAAAATACTGGTAATGTTTACAAGTCCGGGTACTTCCGGTGGCGTTTTCATGGTTCTGTGCTTTCAATTATTAAGAGTTCATGTTTACAGAGCTCAGAATTGGTGTCTAAAGCCTTGGAATGGCGAGAATAGTGTTTATGTTTACAATTTAGGAGGTTTGGCTTTGGCGTGTTTTGTGTGAATCAGTTAAAATGGTGACGGTTCTAGAAAATACTTCTAAGCAAACTGCCTAATTTTGGTAAAACTGTTAAAATACACAATGAGAGTTCCCAGAATTGATTAAGAACGTGTAATAAACACCTCAAGTACACGTAAATAGATTCTTACTACATTTACTGTCGAATTCAATTACAGAGGTTTCCCGTGTAAAGCTGTGAAATGACGAAAATACTGGTAATGTTTACAAGTCCGGGTACTTCCGGTGGCGTTTTCATGGTTCTGTGCTTTCAATTATTAAGAGTTCATGTTTACAGAGCTCAGAATTGGTGTCTAAAGCCTTGGAATGGCGAGAATAGTGTTTATGTTTACAATTTAGGAGGTTTGGCTTTGGCGTGTTTTGTGTGAATCAGTTAAAATGGTGACGGTTCTAGAAAATACTTCTAAGCAAACTGCCTAATTTTGGTAAAACTGTTAAAATACACAATGAGAGTTCCCAGAAATGATTAAGAACGTGTAATAAACACCTCAAGTACACGTAAATAGATTCTTACTACATTTACTGTCGAATTCAATCACAGAGGTTTCCCGTGGAAAGCTGTGGAATGACGAAAATACTGGTAATGTTTACAAGTCCCGGTACTTCCGGTGGCGTTTTCATGGTTCTGTGCTTTCAATTATTAAGAGTTCATGTTTACAGAGCTCAGAAGTGGTGTCTAAAGCCTTGGAATGACGAGAATAGTGTTTATGTTTACAATTAAGGAGGATTGGGTTCGGCGTTTTTTTTTTTTTTTAGTCAGTTAAAATGGTGACGGTTCTAGTAAATACTTCTAAGCAAACTGCCTAATTAATGGTAAAACTGTTAAAATACACAATGAGAGTTCCCAGAAATGATTAAGAACGTGTAATAAACACCTCAAGTACACGTAAATAGATTCTTACTACATATACTGTCGAATTCAATTACAGAGGTTTCCCGTGTAAAGCTGTGAAATGACGAAAATACTGGTAATGTTTATAAATCCGGGTACTTCGGGTGGCGTTTTCACGGGACTGTGCTTTCAATTATTAAGAGTTCATGTTTACAGA